>NC_089494.1:83582184-83885101 GCF_036850765.1 Saccopteryx bilineata | reverse complement strand
AAAATTTTGAAAATGTTTGGTACTCTGTTATTATTATCGTAAAGTATTTATTTACATAGTGTTTGCTTCTCTAATTAAAACTACGTGTTAAAGACAATAGAGATGTATGACTGTACAAGAATAACGGGCCTTGTGAATGTCCTTGGAAATTTGGTGATTTCCCGTAATCTGTGGAATCAGGAACTTTCCAGGCAGCAAAAATCTAATCACCATATTCAGAAGGAGAAAATGTTGGCTAATAAAACGCAAAATTCTGAGCTCTCAGTTAAAGCTATGGTTTCTGTGGGCACCAGAATTGCAAAACAAAAGATGGCACATACAATTGGGTATTTTAAGGAATGCTTACTAAAAGACAGAGCACAGGTATACCACAAGGGATAGTGCAATGCCTTGAGGCTTGTCACAATTGCTTTTAACAGCTATGTGGCGAGGACTGACTGGTAGAAAATATAACTTTAAGCAAGGTATAAAGTCACTTATAGTGACCCTAAAGGGAGGTAGTAGGAGTATTATATATGCTGACCTAACTCACTGCCTTTCACTAATTTCCTGGTAGTGTTGCTCAATGGTCAAGCCGATCAGAAAACTTCCAGGTGATGGCGAAAGATCAGAAGAATGGAGAGTGAAACTGAAGAGGTATTTCAAAGGTATTCAACACACATTTTAATCTATTATTTTTTCAGTCCTTTTTCTGTGTGTAACCCTGGAAAGTTATTCATCCTTTCTAGATGGGATCATTTTCATCTTTTAAATAAGATCCCTTATAATTCTAAACTGTCATGATTCTTTGAAAACAATTTCAGAGTCAGTTTTCTCTAAATATGTAAGATTTTACACTACTTAAAAAATATGATTTAAAGTGTTAAAACCATTTAAAGGCTTGCTCTCAATTATTACTAATTTTTATGTTTTTATGACCCTATTACTTACTCTTATCAATTAATGTAAACTTTAAATACAAAGGCTCAACAGTAAGAACTTTAGCTATTTAATATTATTCTTTCTATAAAAGCATTCTTTTGAAGCACAAACCATTTCTCTTCTCTGATACATTTTGTTTTATAAGTAAAATTTTTCATCACCCTAAAATTATGTTCAACTTAATCTATTCTTTTATAATTTTAAATCTTAGAATTCTAGAATAATCTCACCTATTTTTAAATACTTTTACTTAGCATGATAAAACTTTAAAACTATGAATGAATAATATTGAGTTAGAACTTTGAGTCATATAGCAGATTTTGAGTTAGAACTTATATATATTATTTTATTAAAACTTACACAAATCTCATATTACACAAATATTAGAAGCTAACTTAATAAAAAATCAAACTAAGGAGTAAAGATATTAAATCCTAGGTTAAGTAGGTAGTAAGGGATCAGGTCAAACCAAGATTTGAGCACACATCCATCTCATCTCAAAGCTGAGGCACTTCCTGAGATACACAACATAGTATTTATACTCTCCTTCAAATTTCTCTAATAATTGTTATTATTCAACATGTTTTTTTGTTCTGAGAAAAATCACATGAGCATCTGTGTTATGGTTAGACTTCAGTTTAAAGCAGAACATCTGTAAATACAGAATTATAATGAGGTCCTTGTTTAGCAAGTTGTCTGTGTCTATAGCAATGTGTTTCTGAGATCTAGAAAGTTCAAGTCAACACTCAAAACAAACTATACAAAAGATGGTGTTTACATTTCTGATTTTCACTGTTGACATATTTCCAGCTAAGGGCTTAAGATTATTGATGCAAAAGAAGACAAATGAGGCAAAGTACTGAAATCTTAGGGGATGTGCTTTTCTGAACAAAAGAAAGTACAGTCAGTGTGTGGGATATTTTATTTCCAATAATGGTAAAATATCTTCTTGTGAAACAACTTTATAGTTGAGAAACACTAGGAAAAAATGGGGAAAAACACAAAATCTGACCCATAGTATTAGAGAATGAGCAAGAAAAGAAGTAAATTGAAACAAACCTGTCAGTCTTTATCTCGTTTCCTTTTAAAATTATTTCCAAAAAGAAAAATGCCCCTTTCTGTCATGCACAGCTGAAAGGCCAAAAAGTTGAACAAAAAGAGGCACTTAATGAATAAGATACTGAACAGATTTTTGACAGTCTCAAGATGATGAGACAAATATTGGAGATCAGGGAATATTAAAGAGCAGAGGTCCTGGATAATACTAAGAATGTACATTTAAGAACCTGCAAGTGTCACAACTCAAGAGCAAGGGTGAACTGAAAATATACCAGCTCTCACGAACGACTAAAAACAACTTCAAACAAGCTCAATCCAAAATTGGTTTTGTCATCTTTTCCTACTCTAACTGCCTGCCATAAACAAAATTTGCTGTTTGTTTGTTTAAGAGAAATGATATGGGACAGAACGTCAGTTAATCTTTTTAATATATATACACAAGGACTGGAACATAATTAAAATAAAAACCTCAAGAATGCAAAAAAAAAAGACAAATGACAAAAATATCAAATAAAAAATTATAAAAACAATCTACCAGATAATCCACATATTAGAATAATCTTACATGACTTTAAAATAAGAAATAGATTTCCCAATAAATGATGTTGAATTGATCAACTATCCATGTGGAGTTAATTTTGACTTATACCATTCATAAAAATTAATTTGAATTTCAAAAGTAAATCAGTAATGCTTCTAGAAATTAACATCAGAGAATATATTTATGACCTAGTAGCAAGGAAAGGATTCTTAAACATATTCACTAAACATAAAAATGATTGAGAAAGCTTATAAATCAATAATAAAAAGAAAAATAATCTGATTAAAAATGGCTAAAAGAAAAACAAAATAATGGGCAAAGGACCTGAATAGATATTTCTCCAAAGTACATTATAAATGCCAATAAATGCATGAAAAATTTCAACATCATTAGCTTTCAAATCAAAGCCACAACGAGATACCTCTTAACACCTACTAGGATGGCTATCCTCAAGGATGTGGAGGAACTGTATAGACCTCTTACACTGCTGTTGAAACTAAAATTGTGCAGTTGCTTTGGACAACAGTTTGGCAACTCCTCAAAAAAATGTTCAACATAGAGTTACGGTATGACCTGGCATTTCCATCACTGGGCATAAACACACAAAAATGAGAACATGTGTTCATATAACTTGTAAGTGAATGTTACAGAAGCATTATTTATACTAGCCAAAAGTGTGAAAATGAACTCAACTATTAAATGAATGAATAAAGTGAAACATTTATATAATTGAATATCATTCAGCTTTAAAAAATATAGTGATTCAAGATACATAAATAAATCTTGAAAGCATTATGCTAAATGAAAGAAACCAGACACAAAAAAACACATCTTGTATAATTCCATTTATTTGAAAAGTATATAATAGGCAAATATTATAGAACAGAAAGAAGAGTTGTGGTTGTCTAAGGCTGGTGAGTCCTTACAAGAAGTGAAAAGTCACTGCAAATCAATGTGGGATTTGAGGGGGATGAAATGTTTTAGAATTTGTCATGGTGATGTTTACACAACTCTGTGAGTATATTAAAAACTATTGAGCATGCTACATTTCAAATGGGTAAATTGTAAGAGATCTGAATTATATTTCAAAGCTGTGATTGACAGATATATAGGTAAAAAAAAGAGATAGTAGACATATATGACATAGACATATTAGGTTATTTTAAAATAAGAAACTTCTGTTTATTAGAGAATACCATTAAAAGCATGAAAATCCAAATCCCAGAGTGGAAAAAGATGTTTTTAATACCTGTAATCAAGAAAGATATTATACTTTGAATTTCTTGGATATAATGTAAAAAACAGTCAACAAAAGCAAAAATAGACAAGTGAGACTATATCAAACTTAAACTTTTTGTTTTTCAAAGGACACAATCAGCAGAATATAAAGGCAATATACAGAATGAAAGAAAATATTTGCAAATCATATATCTGGTAAGGGGTTAACATCCATAATAGAAATAACTCTTACTACTTAACAACAAAAAAATAAAATAGCTCAATGAAAATATGGGCTAAGGATTTGAATAGACATTGTTTAAGAGATGATATCATAGAGCCAAATTTTATATAAAAGATGCTCAATTTCACTAATAATCATAACAATGAAAATCAAAACCTCAATGAGATATCACCTCATATCAACTAATATGACTATTAAAAAGCACAGAAAAGAACAATTATTGGTGATATTTTCATAAATACAATGTGAACTGCTGTAATTACAAAATGGTGTAAGATGTATGATCGTTCCTCAAAATATTAAAAATAGAAGTACCATAAGATACAGCACACCTACTTCTGGGTACATATCCAAAATAATTAAAATCGAAGCAATATCTGCACTCCCATTTCATTGTAGCAGTATTCACAATAGCCAAGATATAGAAACAACATAAGCATGAATTGACAGAGGAATGGGTAAAGAAAATGTTATATATATGCATATATACATGCTTACATACATACATTTATGAAATATTATTCAGTCATAACAATAATGATATCTTGCTTTTTGCAACAACATGGATGTAGCTGGATGGTGAAATCAGCCAGACAAAGGAAAGTGTTGCATGATCTCTCTTATATGTGGAATCTAAAAATGTCATACAGCAGAAGCAGAGCAGAATGGTAGTTTGCCAGAGGCTAGAGGGTTTGAAAAATAGGACCATGTTGCTCAAAGGGTAGAAACTTTCAGTTATGCAAGAATAAAAGTTCTGCAGATCTGTTTTGCCTGATGTAAGGAAACATTACTGAACTGTATACTTAAAAATAGTTAAGTGAGAGTGACGTCACGGAAATGGCGCCGTGAGAAGCGCGTCCGACAGCTCTCCCCTAAATCACAACAAATTTATCAACTAGAAACAGAAAAATTTATCCTCGGAGCATTCCGGAGTTCCACACAAACTGAAAGCAAAAGGACTGTTATCACTTGAATCTGAGAGACGAGAGTGTGGAGGAAGCTACCACAGCGACGCTCATTCAAGCCGCCAGGGAGTGCGCCCGCTGTGAGTCAGCCCATATACTTGGGAACCGCAAGCCGCGCGAGCGGCCGACCGCGAGCCGCTGCGAGCCCGCGAACTGCCGCGAACCCCCGCGAACCGCCACCGCGAGCGGCCGCCACGCGCACGCCCGGTCCGGTTGAGCGCTGCTGACGTTCCCAGCGGCCCGCACACTGCGAATGGGGGTCGCCGGCCACCGGTGCCCTGAGCGCCCCATTCGCGCACGTGCCTTGGGCATTCTACGCGCCCAGGGCGCCCTACTGGCCCGCACACCCAGGGGGCTCCATTATCCTGCGCCTGGTGCGGTCCAGCTGCCAGCGGCGGGGCGATCGGGAGAGCCTTGGGAGATTCTCTCCGTGGGCGGGGCACCTCACCCAGCCATTCAAGCTAACAATCAAGCGTTGGGGGAGGGGTGCCCGCAGGCAGCCTAAAATACCTTCGGGAACACAGCTGCGACCCAATCACTGAAATTAGCTTAACCCATAAAATCTGCGCACCCTCGGTTCTAATTGATAAGATCTCTCTCAGTTCAGCGATCCAAGACAAGAGGCGTGATATTTTTTAGTGCCTCTCGCTAAAGGGGCGGGGGCAACTTCTGATTGATAGAGCCTCCATATTCAGGGATAAACGCTAACAAGAAGGACTTGGCAGATAATAAGGTCTATACTACACTAGTCGTAAGCAGAGACTAGTGCCTCTTCTTCCCTGCAAAAACACGCTACAAAGTGTGGAAAACCTGGGTTGAGAGGTCCAACTAAATGATAGGCACTGAACAGTCACCTTGACAACAATTGACTCCCACCCCCGCCTGATTACACTGGAGGCCCTGACTCTCAGAGCCTTTCCCAAAGCCTTGCACTGAGTGGGGATAGAGTAGGGATTTCCCAGCTCTTTGAGCCTCTTACTCCCCAGGCAGAAGCAGTTGCAGCCTTATAGCTGGATCACCAGGCTGCTAATTCAGAAAGGGGGGACTAGGAGAGAGAATCCAGGAAAGCAAACTCTCTCATCGTTGGACCCTGCAAACGCCAACAAGCCTTTACTTCCAGCAAGACTAAAGCCAATTATATGACATTGCCATAGAATCCCATCAACTGCAAATCCCTAACTAAGAGTGACACAGGAGCAGAGCCTGGGGTACAGAGTCACCGACTAGGAAGAGGGAGAGAAAAGAAAAAGGAAGAAGTTAACCTCTCAAAATCAAGAAAAACCCACAGACTTTACAACTTGATCCACTAATTTTTTGTTGTTGTTGTTGTTGTTGTTGCTTGTTTCTTCTATCTTTTTGCCTTTATTTCCTCCACCTCGGTCCTTCTATTCTCTGCCCATCTTATGCTTCCCCTTTCTTGAACTACACTACCCATGAGTGTTGCATTTTATTTTTCTTCTTCATCCTCACCCTCCTTTAAGGTTATACTCCAAAACACTTAACTCTCACTCTCTCCTCTTTTTTTTTTTTTTTTGTCTTGCTTTATTTTGTTTTTTTCTCCTCTTATTTTATTTCTTCCTTCGTTTTTCTCTTTTTCTTATTTTTTCCTTTCTATTCGTTTTTTCTTTTCTCATTTTACTTTCCTCCCATATAATCCTCAATCACGAACAAATTAGTTAATTTGGGACTCAAGGCTTTTTTTTGGTTTTATTTCTCTTTTTTGCTTTTGTTTTTATTTTTATTTTCTCTTGTTTGTTTATTTTTGTGGCATTTTGGGTCCTCCCAACCCAAGGTCTCCATTGTATTTAGTCTTCGCTCCACTTAATACAACAGATTTTTACTTATTATTTTTATTTTTTCTTCTTTATTATTCTTTTTTGGTCCTTTTTTCTGATTCCCTCTTATCCCTCTCATTATATCTCTTAGTTGACCATCACTTACAAGCAAATCATCTTATGCCTGTCTAAGATTTTCTTCCTTTTTTTTTTTTTTTGTATTTAGTAGGTCCCTACTCCCTTTTTTTGCCCCTTGAACTCTTCACCCCAAATCAGGCCCCCCATTATAGGCATGATATTTCCCTGAGGAGGGGAGAGGAGGGAAAGAGAAGAGAGAAAAAAGGGGGAAATAATAAATTATTACTGTTTTTTTTTTGTGGGGTGTTTTACCCTTTTTTTTTTTTTCTTTTTACTCTTTATTAATTCTAATTAGTGCTATCAATAAGACCACCCTCAGATGCCGATAAGAAAGAGGAAATCGAATATTATGGATACAAAAGAAAGAGAGGTAACACAAATAGATGAGGAAAAATCTATGGAGAAAAGACTTAACATATTGGAAGCCTTGGAGCTAAATGACAGAGAATTTAAACTAGAAATCTTAAAAATACTCAGAGATATACAAGAAAACACAGAAAGGCAATATAGGGAGATCAGAAAACAACTCAATAAACACAAAGAATATATTACCAAGGAAATTGAAACTATAAAAACAAATCAAACAGAAATGAAAAACTCAATTCACGAGGTGAAAAACGAGGTAACAAGCTTAGCTAACAGAACAGCCCAGATTGAAGATAGGATTAGTGAAATAGAAGACAAACAACTTGAGGCACAACAGAGAGAAGAAGAAAGAGACTCAAGAATAATAAAAAATGAGAAAGCCCTACAGGAATTGTCTGACTCCATCAGAAAGAATAACATAAGAATAATAGGTATATCAGAGGGAGAAGAGAAAGAAAATGGAATGGAGAATATACTCAAACAAATAATAGACGAGAACTTCCCAAGCCTGTGGAAGGAACTAAAGCCTCAAATTCAAGAAGCAAACAGAACACCAAGTTTTCTTAACCCCAACAAACTCACTCCAAGGCACATCATAATAAAGATGACACAAACCAATGACAAAGAAAAAATTCTCAAGGCAGCCAGGGAAAAGAAGAGTACAACATATAAAGGAAGGCCTATTAGATTATCATCAGATTTCTCAGCAGAAACTCTACAAGCTAGAAGAGAGTGGACCCCAATATTTAAAGCCCTGAAAGAGAGGAACTTTCAGCCAAGAATACTATACCCATCAAAGCTATCCTTCAAGTATGAAGGAGATATAAAAACATTCACAAATACAGAAAAGATGAGAGAATTTATCAACAGAAAGCCCCCACTCCAGGAAATACTAAGGGGGGTTTTCCAACCAGATTCAAAGAACAAAAGAAAACAACACCACAAGTAACAGCTCCACCAAGAACACAATAAAACCAAACTTAAACTGTGACAACAAAGGAAAAAAAGGGGGGAGAGGATGGAGATTAACAGTAGCAAAGGATGATGAAGTGCAGAAATACTTATAAGATAGGGTACTACAATGAATATGGTAGGTACCCTTTTCATTACTTAATGGTAACCACCCTTAAAAAAACCACCACAAAAACACTTGACTTAAAAAAGGTAGCAACAGAGGAAAGAAGTATGGAACACAAACAAACAAAAACAAATGATAGAAAAACAAAAGAGAAGAATCAAACTAGATACAAAACTAACAGAAAGCAATTTATAAAATGGCAGTAGGGAACCCACAAGTGTCAATAATTACACTAAATGTAAATGGATTAAACTTACCAATAAAAAGACACAGAGTAGCAGAATGGATTAAAAAAGAAAATCCAACTATATGCTGCCTACAAGAAACACATCTAAGCAACAAGGATAAAAACAAATTCAAAGTGAAAGGCTGGAAAACAATACTCCAAGCAAACAACACCCAAAAAAAAGCAGGTGTAGCAATACTCATATCTAATAATGCTGACTACAAGACAGAAAAAGTACTCAGAGACAAAAATGGTCATTTCATAATGATTAAGGGGAAGTTGAATCAAGAAGACATAACAATCCTTAATATATATGCACCAAATCAAGGAGCACCAAAATATATAAGACAGCTACTTATTGACCTTAAAACAAAAACTAACAAAAATACAATCATACTTGGAGACCTCAATACACCGCTGATGGCTCTAGATCGGTCATCCAAACAGAGAATCAATAAAGATATAGTGGCCTTAAACGAAATACAAGAACACCTGGATATGATAGACATCTACAGGACACTTCATCCCAAAGCGACAGAGTATACATTTTTCTCTAGGGTACATGGAACATTCTCAAGAATTGAACATATGTTGGGCCACAAAGACAATATCAGCAAATTTAGAAAAATTGAAATTGTACCAAGCATATTTTCTGATCATAAAGCCTTGAAACTAGAATTCAACTGCAAAAAAGAGGGGGAAAAACCCACAAAAATGTGGAAACTAAACAACATACTTCTAAAAAATGAATGGGTCAAAGAAGAAATAAGTGCAGAAATCAAAAGATATATACAGACAAATGAAAATGAAAATACGACATATCAGAATCTCTGGGATGCAGCAAAAGCAGTAATAAGAGGAAAGTTCATATCACTTCAGGCCTATATGAACAAACAAGAGAGAGCCGAAGTAAACCACTTAACTTCACACCTTAAGGAACTAGAAAAAGAAGAACAAAGACAACCCAAAACCAGCCGAAGAAAGGAGATAATAAAAATCAGAGCAGAAATAAATGAAATAGAGAACAGAAAAACTATAGAAAAAATCAATAAAACAAGGAGCTGGTTCTTTGAAAAGATCAACAAAATTGACAAACCCTTGGCAAGACTCACCAAGGAAAAAAGACACAGGACTCAAATAAATAAAATCCAAAATGAAAGAGGAGAGATCACCACAGACATCATAGAAATACAAAGAATTATTGTAGAATACTATGAAAAATTATATGCCACCAAATACAACAACCTAGAAGAAATGGATAAATTCCTAGAACAATAATACAACCTTCCTAGACTGAGTCATGAAGAAGCAGAAAGCCTAAACAGACCAATCAGCAGGGAGGAAATAGAAAAAACTATTAAAAATCTCCCCCAAAATAAAAGTCCAGGCCCAGACGGTTATACTAGTGAATTCTATCAAACATTCAAAGAAGACTTGGTTCCTATTCTACTCAAAGTCTTCCAAAAAATTGAAGAAGAAGCAATACTTCCAAACACATTTTATGAGGCCAACATAACCCTCATACCAAAACCTGGCAAGGATGGCACAAAGAAAGAAAACTACAGACCGATATCTCTAATGAATACAGATGCTAAAATACTAAACAAAATACTGGCAAACCGAATACAACAACATATTAAAAAAATAATACATCATGATCAAGTGGGATTCATCCCAGAATCTCAAGGATGGTTCAACATACGCAAAACGGTTAACGTAATACACCATATCAACAAAACAAAGAACAAAAACCACATGATCTTATCAATAGATGCAGAAAAGGCTTTTGATAAAATACAACACAATTTTATGTTTAAGACTCTCAACAAAATGGGTATAGAAGGAAAATATCTCAACATGATAAAGGCCATATATGATAAGCCATCAGCCAACATCCTATTAAACGGCATAAAACTGAGGACTTTCTACCTTAAATCAGGAACAAGACAGGGTTGTCCACTCTCTCCACTCTTATTCAACGTGGTGCTAGAAGTTCTGGCCAGAGCAATCAGACAAGACAAAGAAATAAAAGGCATCCATATCGGAAAAGAAGAAGTAAAGCTATCACTTTTTGCTGATGATATGATCCTATACATCGAAAACCCGAAGGACTCCACAAAAAGATTATTAGAAACAATAAACCAATACAGTAAGGTCGCAGGATACAAAATTAACATACAAAAGTCCATAGCCTTTCTATATGCCAACAATGAAATATTAGAAAACGAACTCAAAAAAATAATCCCCTTCACGATTGCAACAAAAAAAAATAAAATACCTAGGAATAAACATAACAAAGAACGTAAAGGACCTATATAATGAAAATTACAAAGCATTGTTAAGGGAAATCGAAAAAGATACAATGAGATGGAAAAATATTCCTTGTTCTTGGATAGGAAGAATAAATATAATCAAAATGGCCATATTACCCAAAGCAATATACAAATTTAATGCAATTCCCATCAAAATCCCTATGAGATTTTTTAAAGAAATGGAACAAAAAATCATCAGATTTATATGGAACTATAAAAAACCCCGAATAGCCAAAACAATCCTAAGGAAAAAGAATGAAGCTGGGGGCATTACAATACCTGACTTTAAACTATATTATAGGGCCACGATAATCAAAACAGCATGGTATTGGCAGAAAAATAGACACTCAGACCAATGGAACAGAATAGAAAGCCCAGAAATAAAACCACATATATATGGTCAAATAATCTTTGATAAAGGGGCCAACAACACACAATGGAGAAAAGAAAGCCTCTTCAACAAATGGTGTTGGGAAAACTGGAAAGCCACATGCAAAAGAATGAAACTCGACTACAGCCTGTCCCCGTGTACTAAAATTAATTCAAAATGAATCAAAGACCTAAATATAAGACCTGAAACAATAAAGTACATAGAAGAAGACATAGGTACTAAAATCATGGACCTGGGTTTTAAAGAACATTTTATGAACTTGACTCCAATGGCAAGAGAAGTGAAGGCAAAGATAAATGAATGGGACTACATCAGAATTAAAAGTTTTTGCTCAGCAAGAGAAACTGATATCAAAATAAACAGACAGCCAACTATATGGGAACTGATATTTTTAAACGACAGCTCAGATAAGGGCCTAATATCCAAAATTTACAAAGAACTCATAAAACTCAACAACAAACAAACAAACAATCCAATAAAAAAATGGGAAGAGGACATGAACAGACACTTCTCCCAGGAAGAGATACAAATGGCCAACAGATATATGAAAGGATGCTCAGCTTCATTAGTTATTAGAGAAATACAAATCAAAACTACAATGAGATACCACCTCACTCCTGTTAGATTAGCTATTATCAACAAGACGGGTAATAGCAAATGTTGGAGAGGCTGTGGAGAAAAAGGAACCCTCATTCACTGTTGGTGGGACTGTAAAGTAGTACAACCATTATGGAGGAAAGTATGGTGGTTCCTCAAAAAACTGCAAATAGAACTACCTTATGACCCAGCAATCCCTCTACTGGGTATATACCCCAAAACCTCAGAAACATTGATACGTGAAGACACATGTAGCCCCATGTTCATTGCAGCACTGTTCACAGTGGCCAAGACATGGAAACAACCAAAAAGCCCTTCAATAGAAGACTGGATAAAGAAGATGTGGCACATATACACTATGGAATACTACTCAGCCATAAGAAATGATGACATCAGATCATTTACAGCAAAATGGTGGGATCTTGATAACATTATAAGGAGTGAAATAAGCAAATCAGAGAAAAACAAGAACTACATGATTCCATACATTGGTGGAACATAAAAATGAGACTAAGAGACATGGACAAGAGTGTGGTGGTTACCAAGGGTGGGGGGGGGAGGGAGGACATGGGAGGGAGGGAGGGAGAGAGTTAGGGGGAGGGGGAGGGGCACAGAGAACTAGATAGAGGGTGATGGAGGACAATCTGACTTTGGGCGAGGGGTTTGCAACATAATTTGATGAAAAAATAACCTAGACATGTTTTCTTTGAATATATGTACCCTGATTTATTAATGTCATCCCATTACCATTAATAAAAATTTATTAAAAAAAAAAAAAAAGAAAAGGCTAACCCCCCCCCAAAAAAATAGTTAAGATATTATATTTTATATTATGTGTATTTTACCACAATAAAAATCCTTTAAAAATTAACAGAAAAGAACTAAAAATCAACCATACGACCTAAAATGAAATGGACTTAAGACTTAAATTGACCACAAAAGAGAATGCCTGAATGGTTCACTAAACAGATGAAAAAGTATCCTATCAGTTATCAAGGAAACAAACTAAAATCCAAATGAGATACATCATATCAGAATGCAAAATTTTAAAAAGACTGAAAATTCTTTGCCTGAATGAAAGGTGAAGGGAGACTAGAATTCCCACTTTTCTAAACAGTAGTTTAAATTAATATAATTATTTTTGAACTATTTTAGCAGTTTCTAATAAACCTGATATATTTTATGATCCAGCACTTCTAGGAAGAAGATGTGGTGAGAACGTGTACACCAATGAGTACGTGTACACCAAAAAACAGCATAAGAATTTTCATAACAATATTATTTGTAATATTGAAGTAATACCTAAACATAAAAGATCACAAAATAGAGTTACAAGCATAACTTTGTAAACTTGACAAAGTAAACACATCTTACACCAGTATTATACTAGTAAACATGTAAGGAACAACTGCCAAATGTTTACCAACTCTAAAGGAGATTTATAAATTATAGCATCATATGGAATACTATACTTTAATGAAAATTAATGACCTGCCATGTTTTCAACACATGAATATATTTTATAAACACAAAATTGAGAGAAACAATATACAAAACAGTGTGTATGATTTCTTTATACTAAGTTCAACATTAGGTATTAGAAGTAAGGATGGCCTGGCCTGAGGTGGCACAGTGGATAAAAGCATTGATCTGGAATGCTGAGGTCGCTGGTTCAAAACACTGGGCTTCCCTGGTCAAGGCACATATGGAAGTTGATGCTTCTTGCTCCTCACCCCTTCTCTCTCTCTTTATTTCTATCTCCTCTCTCTCTAAAAATGAATAAATAAAATCTGAAAAAGATTATTTAAAAAAAAGAAGGATAATGTTTACTTATCTGGCAAAGAGGGTAAAATAGAAATTGGAGAAAAACATGATAGAGCTTCTTGAGTTCTAGTGATATGTTGCAACTAGTTGGCATCAGTTTCAAGAATTATTTGTTAAGTTTTTGAATGTTGCAAGCTGGTTGACATCAAGTTGGTAACTTAAAGTTGTCCATGCTGAGAGTATTCATGCCATGGAAGTTGTGTTTTTCAAGGAGTTTTTGTTTTGAGGTGGGGCAGTTGTTCCTTACATGTTTACTAGTATAATACTGGTGTAAGATGTGTTTACTTTGTCAAGTTTACAAAGTTATGCTTGTAACTCTATTTTGTGATCTTTTATGTTTAGGTATTACTTCAAAAGATAATTCATATTTAAAGGAGAAAATAATAGGTCATTGTAATTTCAAATATCCCGATTAGCTCAAATCCCAGGCAAGTGGAGGTCAGCTAAGTAGGCAGCTCTGAGAAAAGCAATCTGGCTGAAATACTATTAAAGCATTGATTTCTTCTCCATTTTGACCATGTAGGTCAGTGGTAGTCAACCTGGTCCCTACTGCCCACTAGTGGGTGTTCCAGCTTTCATGGTGAGCGGTAGCGAAGCAACCAAAGTATAAATAAAAAGATAGATTTAACTATAGTAAGTTGTTTTATAAAGATTTATTGTGCCAAATTTGGCGAAAATCCAACATAAAGTACTTGGTAAGTAATTATTATTATATGCTTTAACTAGCTGTAACTCTGCTTTATAAATTTTATAAAGTAAAGTTACTTCCCTACTTTATAAATCACCATTACTGTGGAACCAGTGGGTGGCTAGAAAATTTTACTGCTAAAAGAGATACAAAAGTGGGCGGTAGGTATAAAAAGGTTGACTACCTCTGATGTAGATCAAAGGTCGTTATCTTTTGCTTTTATAGAAGTGAGACAGGTGATATAAAATAATGAAGATAAGAGTTTGAATATGTATTAATATAGTTATATTCTACACCTTCACACAAAAATGTTTTTTTTTTCTTTAAAAATCACATACTGGCCCTGGCTGGTAGGCTCAGCGGTAGAGCATGGGCCCGGTGTGTGAATGTCCTGGGTTTGATTCCTGGTCAGGGCACACAGGAGAAGCATCCATCTGCTTCTCCACCCCTCTCCCTCTCCTTTCTCTCTATTGTATGTCTCTCTTTCCCTTCCACAGCCAAGGCTCCATTGGAGCAAAATTGGCCTGGGCATTGAGGATGGCTCCATGGCCTGCGCCTCAGGTGCCAGAATGGCTCTGGCCACAATGGAACAATGGCTCAGATGGGAAGAGCATTGCCCCCTGGTGGGCAAGCTGTATGAATCCAGTTTGGGCGCATGCGGGAGTTTGTCTGACTGCCTCCTGGCTTCTAACTTTAGAAAAAGAAAAAGAAAAAAAAAAAAAAGAACAGAAAATCACATACCTCTTCTTGGCATATTCATAATATGATAATTAGGATATTGAGCCCTGGTCTCAGACTTGCCAAGGTTTTACTATAGGCTTTTATTTTAAACTGTATGACCTTGAACAAATTATATAACTCTAACTTATAGTTTTCTCATTATTAACATGAGGAAAGTACTCATAGTCCATTACTTATTCATTCAAAGCAAGTTATGGCATAAGGACCAAATAACAGATATGATTTATTTTATTTTATTTTTTGGTAACAGAGACAGAGAGAGAGACAGAGAGAGGGACAGATAGGGACAGGCAGACAGGAAGGGAGATAGATGAGAAGTATCAATTCTTTGTTATGGCATCTTAGTTGTTCATTGATTGTTTTCTCATATGTGCCTTGGCCAGGGGGCTACAGCAGACCAAGTGACCCCTTGCTCAAGCCTGTAACTTTGGGTTCAAGTTGGCAACCTTGGGGATTTGAACCTCGTTCCTTCACATCCCAGTCCAATGCTGTAGCCACTGCGCCACCTCCTGGTCATGCCAGATAAGATTTTAAAATCAGGCAATATAGCAAGAAGTAAAATATACAAAGATCCATATCTAAAATTGCTTCTATTATAAGAGGGACAAGAAATAAGTGATAAGTAAGTAAAATCTATTTGGTGATAACGATGGAAGTATGGCAACTTTGAAAGGGAGATAGGAGTATCAGTGTATAATATTACATTAAGCGGTTAGTTTCCACTATGAACATGATATTTAAGTTAAAATTTGAATGACATGAGAGAGCAAGATGCAATTGTCTGTGGAAAAGTCATGACAGGCAAAGGGGGTGGGAAATGCCAAGGTCCTGAGGGACAAGAATGCCTCAAGTATATGAGAAATAGCAAGGAGGCCAGTTAGACTGGAGCAGAGTGAAAAAAGATCAGAATGATAGACCACCACAGACTCTGAATTTTACTCTGTGTGAGATGTGGAGGTGTGCATAGTTTTGAGCAGAATAGTAATGTGATCTGACTTGGGTTTAACAGCATCCGTTCAACTGCTCCATTGAGAATAGATTCAAGGAAAGCAGAAATGGAAAAAGAAGGTTATCAAAAATTCCTGTGAGCAATAATAGCTGCTTGGTTCAGTGAAGTAGCTCTATTTTGCATTTAGCAAAGTAGGTTTCATTTTTCTAGATCTAAATTTTAAGTCAAGCCAGATACCAAAAATTTTTAATGAGAAAAATTCTGGTTTTCTAATATGGGATCAATTTCTTTTGTTTTTTAACATGTGAAGACTTGCATGTACAAAATCATATCCACAGAGTTGTTATTAGAATCACTGTGTCACTGTAATACTTCTAACCCTCGTGATCACTGTGTTGCTAGGTCTGTTCTTCATAAACAGACAAGTCTCCAACCAGGTTCTGGCTTGATGTCTCTCCTTACTTATTACATACTTTTTGTCATTGGCTATCACTTTCCTGTACTTCTTGCAATATAACAAGTTATTTGAGAAATATATCCATTATAGAAGAAAAAACAGAAAACTGACTAGTGTTTTTTTTTTAGCACCAAATAGCTATTTTTGACAATGGTTTTCTTTGATATTTATCTCAACATAGGAGAGGTTAATAGTTGACAAAAGAAATAAATAAAACACTGTTCAGTTTTAACATTAGGAGAAAAAAAAACACAACAACATAGAGTGGCTCTAAACCATAGTGTCTATAAAATGCAATTTGTGGAACACTGTCTAAATGTTATTAATATATTTATCTAAATTTCTATTTGAAGTATGTGTATTTATTTTAAAAATCTAGACACCATCACTTCTGTACTTTCTAAAAAGAGAATTTTTAAAAGCCTTGCAATACTATTTAGAATTAATAGAATAACTGGCTTTGAATTCTAATAGTTCTGTAAGATAGCTTATCACAGATATAGTTCATAATTCGTATGTATAAAACTGGTTCTAATTTTCATCGACACTGGTAACAAAAAACTCAATAGTCGAAAGGTAGATGAAAAGTGTGGGGAAAAGGAGTCCTAGATAACTCACCTCTCAGTAATGGGTAAGTAAGTTGCATGCAAATACACAAATTTATACTTTCTTCTGAAACTCTGAAAATTGACATATTGGAATACAAAAGACAAAATATTTTGCTAAAATGTAAGTTATCTTTCATAATGCTTTGTAAATAAAAGTTCTAAATTTGAAAATGTTGGAGTTACTATCATAACTCGTATCAGTTCTTTGAGTTCTGACGAACAGATCATGCTTCTATTTCTGTTCCTTCTTAAGAGCTTCCTGAAGTTTTCACATTTTTGGCAATTGAGGATATCTTTGTTCTTGCCAGAGTTAGCTAAGGAAACTTCAGCCCAAACTAGGAATATGGGATAGAGTTACTTGCTTATTTATTTGGTACTAAATTAGTTGAATTCCATTATGTTCTCCTATATGCAAAGCTTATGGAGGGTACAGCAGATGGTTGTTAACAGGATGATCTTCACAGAGAGGGGCATACATTGTCTGATTAGGAGGCCAATAAAAGTCTGGTCATAAAGAGACCTTCAATAAAAAGCCAGTTTTCTTCTAGTATGCAGGGTTATTGAGGAAAGAAGAATATAGGACTATAGTATGATCCATGCTATTTATTGTGTCCTTACTAGATGGCAGGCACTCAGTCTTCTCTAACAGGGATAATTAAATGATCAATGCAGACAAAGCTCAGGAGCTTTCATTTTACAGGGGAACGTGTGTGCGTGTGTACTTATGGACACTGTATGTACGATGCTTGCACATGTGCACACATACAAATGATAGGGGCAGTATTTAGGTCAAGGTGCCTATTCAAAGTACAAATGTTTATTCTGATTCGAAGTTCTAGTCATTATTTTTAGAGATTTGAGGACGGGAAAGTAGTGAGAGAATTTCTAATATGTTTCCATCCCAAAGAGTGTTGATCACTTTGATTCTTACTCTTAAATTGTCCCCATAATAATAAGCATAAAATCTGTCTAGATTAACCTTAAGCCCCAATTATATTTAAAAATCAACAATAAAATTAAAAATGCAGAAAATTTAGAAACTATCACTTATTGAGTACTTAGTGTATTATTTAGTTCTTAAAACATCTACTATGGAATATAGTGTATCTTTATTTTATCAACAAAGTGACTACTTCTCATAGAGGCACATGTCCAAAGTCACATAGCTGTTAAGTGACAGAACTGGACATTTTGTCCATGTCTATTTTACTTCAAAGTCTACAAACTATTCCTGGCACCTGAGCCTGAGAAGGAAGATGATATGTTGATAAACACGCACACAAACACACACACACAATTTTGTATGGGCTGATGAGAGAATATGAGTGTGATTTTTTATTTACTAATTTCTATGGTTTGCTTGTGATGAAACTGGAAGGAGCACCACTTTTGAAAAGCTGATTCTAGCATAGTTAACTTTTGCTATGCTTTCCTTTCTCTAATGGGTATCTTGAGGCCATGATTCTAGGTTTTATATCAATATTAAAAATCTAACTACTGGCAGCTTCCATAGCTTGCAAATTTGTAGGGAGAATATGATTTTTAGTTGTTAATTTTTAAGCACTTTGAAAATTTTTATCATTGATTATTAAATATCCTTGAACTCAGTGTAACATCTATATGTCACATGGCATTCATAGCCCCATTGTATGTTTAATGAAAAGTAGCTATAAAAAGCTAATTTTTCACAATCAATTATCTTATAGCAATTACACACAAGAATGATAACTCCAGGCATTCATTAATGAAAATAAATCATGCTACAATTCACACACACACACACACACACACATACACACACAACCTTTTATTTCCAGAGAAGCAGCACAAAGATGTAAAATTGATATAACTGAAAGTCTGGAAATAATTTTGAGAATTGTTTTGTATATACCTGGGAAAAGAATACATGTAAATCCTTTAAATTTTCTTTTCTTTACAAAATTGAGTAATTGTTAATATCTTGGAATATAAATTATGCAACATTAAGTCTCATGCTTATGGAATTATTCTTGGTGAATCTACCATTATGCTCTTTGTGGCTATCAAACTTAATTGTTTTTATATGATGCTAATAACCATTCCAAGGTAGCAGTACTTCAAAATATCACTACCTACTCTACTTTTACAAGTCTTCTTTAATTTTTTTATGTTTAGAATCATGGGGCTTTGTTTAAATGTTCCATTATTTTCCTTGTTATTAACAGTCTGCCAAATTTTACTTTTTATAGTTGTTATTGCTATATAATTATAAATCCTTTATACTTATCAAAACTACATATATAATATGTATGTTATATATTTTGTATATATCATAAGTTATGTATTTATGATAATGTAGTTATGCATTCCAGACTAATGAATGAAAAATCCTAAAAACATGTTTTTTTAAATTATTTAAACTGTAGTTTAAAACATGAGCTTCTAATGTTTCAAAATAAAGTGAACTATATTACTTTATTTACTTGTTTCTTTTTTTTTTTTTTTTTGACTTTTCTGAAGCTGGAAACAGGGAGAGACAGTCAGACTCCCGCATGCGCCCGACCGGGATCCACCTGGCACGCCCACCAGGGGCGACGCTCTGCCCACCAGGGGGCGATGCTCTGCCCATCCTGGGCGTCGCCATGTTGCGACCAGAGCCACTCTAGCGCCTGAGGAAGAGGCCACAGAGCCATCCCCAGCGCCCGGGCCATCTTTGCTCCAATGGAGCCTTGGCTGCGGGAGGGGAAGAGAGAGACAGAGAGGAAAGCGCGGCGGAGGGGTGGAGAAGCAAATGGGTGCTTCTCCTGTGTGCCCTGGCCAGGAATCGAACCCGGGTCCTCCGCACGCTAGGCCGACGCTCTACCGCTGAGCCAACCGGCCAGGGCTATTTACTTGTTTCTTAAGTAATGCTACAGTTAATTGTAGTCATCTTGTCTTACTAAGTAATAGTCATTCTTCTGTCATATAATGTTGAGCCCATCACCTACTCACATCAATTTGGCAACACAGATGGATTTAAAGTGAAATATCTCCTTTTTATCTGGACTCTAACCAGATATTTAGATAGGGTCCAAGACCAAAATTTGTGACATTCCACTTAATACTTTCTACTTCTTGTTTTCTGTTAAATCCTGAATAATTTATGAGTTTTCCTCCTTAAAATTACTTGTTCAGTACAGATATATTGTTTAGTACATTGTATAGCAACATAAAAAGTTTTAATTGAATGGGGTAGCTGAAGAAAAATGAGGCTAAGGAAAAAATCGGGCCTGACCTGTGGCAGCACAGTAAATAAGGCATCAATCTGGAATGCTGAGGTCGCCGGTTCAAAACCCTGGGCTTGCCTGGTCAAGGCAAATATGGGAGTTAATGCTTCCTGCTCCTCCACCCCTTCTCTCTCTCTCTCTCTCTAAATGAATAACTAAAATCTTTAAAAAAATAAAAAATATATAATATGATTCTAGGAATCTTTAAATATCAAAAATTTAAAATAGTGGTTGTGACACCTTTCTTTATTCCTTGTCCCTGACTTATTCTAACTCTGTAAGACAATAACTTTTAAATTTTTTCCAGTGGCAGAGTAGAGCATTATGGTAGCTGTTTGTTGGCTAAATAATTTTGCAGTTATTCTATTTGGTATGCTGAAGTTATGAGTAAATTTTTAAACAACTAATTACACTGGAAAATCCTTCATTAAAAAGGGTGATATTTTAAATATAGCTTTAAAATATAATAAACAATAAAGTTTACCTGCTATGTAGTTATTTTTTATAGCATTCATATTCACATTTTTAAGAATTTATTTTTAGGTATGAAAATAGTTTTGCCAATCTAATGGATTATTTATGAGCTTTAATAAACAAGTGAAATATTTTCAACAAGACAATTAAATACATGTAATTTACACATATATTTAATAAATAAATGGCTACTTGTTATATGCTAGGCATTGCCCTTAGGCCTAGAAAGCAGTGACATAGTCGCTGGTTTCCAGGAATTTACCTTCTAAGAAAGGTATGTCTATATGGTATTTACAAGTGTAAAAGTATTGAGGTTGTGGATGTGTAATTGTTTCATGCTTTGAACTCTGATGGCACTTGACACTTCACATTTGAAGAGAGTTTAAATGACAGAAATATTCATTCCCTTAAGTGAATGCCAATGCTTTTCCACATTGTTCTGATTTCCATCTATTTACTTATTTCTGTTTATGAATGCTGAATAGTAGTCTTTTATTCATGTCTGTTTACTTATCCTTGTCGATATATGCTAAATAATAGCATAGTCAGACTGGTGTGACCACATATTTGGTTGGGAGACTCATTTGTTGCTCTCCGTGGTGCTGAAAGATGAGGGAGGACAAAAAATTATCGTTTTCCCTAATGCTTTGACACTACTGCCTGACCAAGAATTCAAAGCAAGGACAGAAAAATTCTAGTGGGAAAAGGGAAGATAAAACAAAGAAAGGTTTACAGGAGAAGTTTAAAACCATTCATTGATTAATGAATGGTTGGACTAATTTATTTATTCAACAAAAGATGACTGTAGAACAGGCATTGTGTTTGGAGTGAAACTAACAACTCCCCCCACTCCCATGGCCACCATGTAAACATATACTTTACTGTGGTGTATTCTGTTGTATATTAGAGGAAACGGATATCAATCACACAAATGTAAAAACAATGTAAATTTTCAACTGTGTTAGATACTAAGGATGCAAATTTTATAGATAATGAGATAAAGTAGAGCAAATATGAGTGTATTGATATAGAGCTTGGTTAAAATTAATACCATTTTCTTCAAATTATTGATTTATTATTATAAAAACAATATATTAAGAAATAAGACCTACTGGATTGTATAAGACCTTCAAATAAAATCTATTAAGAGTATTTCGGTGAAATCATGCCTCTATGATTTCAACATTTTTTTTTACAGAGACAGAGAGAGAGAGAGATAGATAGGGACAGACAGGAATGGAGAGAGATGAGAAGCATCAATTATCAGTCTTTTGTTGCGACACCTTAGTTGTTCATTGATTGCTTTCTCATATGTGCCTTGACCGTGGGCCTTCAGCAGACTGAGTAACCCCTTGCTCAAACCAGTGACCTTGGGTCCAAGCTGGTGAGCTTTGCTCAAACCAGATGGGCCCGTGCTCAAGTTGGCAACCTTGGGGTCTTGAACCTCGGTCCTCTGTATCCCAGTCCGATGCTCCATCCACTGTGCCACTGCCTGGTCAGGCATATGATCTTAACATTTAATAACAGATTTTATATTTGAAATAGTAATATTTGTTGATCATGACATTTTAAATGACATAATGAGCTATTATCTTCAAGGCTGAGAAAATTTGTTTGCACAAGTAGGTGAAAAAGATTTCAAACCTTTACTTTTAGAGCCAAATACTTATATCAGTTGAAATGGTATTTAAAATATATTAGCTCTACTTGTCTTAATAGATATAATTTTGAAATTCTGTGGATATAAATGAGTTTCAAATCTGTTTAAAATTTTTACAAGAAAATTTGAAACAATTATAAAGCTTACATTTGAAGAATGCTCAAGCATTGTTAGAACAGCCAACTTGCAGCTGATGTGGCTAAAAGACAAATAGCAAATAAGAAACATATAGAACAGAATTACTTTATATTTATTTATGTTGCTACAACTTTGGGTCTACTAAAGCTGTGCTCACTAGAAGTTTCTGCCCAACCTCTTTGCTTCCTTATGTCTAATGGGCTACCCTTTGAACTATGTGCAATGTTCCTTTTACCCTAAAAAAAATCTTCAAACTATTTTATGAGCCCTAGTCAGTGGCCTGTAGCTGAATGCTGAAGTAGTTGTCCAGAAGTGGACACTTCCTTATTTTTACCACCTTCAGGAACAATGAAACATATTCTCAGAATATGCCATTCGCCAAAGAGCCTTGCACAGCTTTTTATGACTAGAGACCTGTCTATGGACTCTGACTACTTGAGGTTGCTCTACTTGACCATTACTGATGGGTGAGGTGATCAGTATACCAAGGGATATCTGTAAACATTTTATAGCACACTGGTTGGCAAGCTATTTCAATTTTCTTCTGAGAATTTATTAACACCTGATATAAGCACGAATTTGCTTATTTGTCTAGTGCATACCACACTGAAATGTAGCATTCATGAAATTTGAGTCTTTATCTTTTTGCTTACATTCCCAGGACACAGTGTAAGCACTCAGTACCCCTTCAGTGGATGATGGACTAGGGGGCTCTAAGTTTCATAAGGGCTGTTTGATTTTTCTTTTTATTCAGTCCCAATGCTTAGCTCATTGTAAGTATTAAGAAGGCAAGCAGGGACCAGATTATAAAGAATCTTGTAAGGTTTATTATGGATTTTAGACTATTTCTTAAAAGTGAGAATTCACTAAAGTATTATAACTAGAAATATCATTAGATATTTATATTAGAAAATAAAGTTACTGCTTTCTGTTTCTGTTAATAATGGTATCTTTATTCTCCTATTCACCCAATATTAAACTCTAAAAATTATATAATACCTTTATCTTCTCCTTTATTGTTAATAATTTGCCACAACCAGACATTTTAATTTCAGCAATATGTATGTATGTATGTATGTATGTATATATCTGGATATATCACTCCTCTTTATACCATTTCAATTTGAGCTTTGGTTAATCAGGTCAGTTGTACCTGCTAAACTTATATCCCTGTCGTTAGTATATTCTCCATCTAAGTTGCTCTATGCCTTATAGCTAATTAATGGTACAATGTTGGCCATATAATTTATCTAAACAAATATTTGAATAATTCCTCACTAATTAACTATAAATCCTTAGCTTTATATTTGAAAAAAAGTACAATATAAATTTTTATTAATTTCAACACTCATCTACATAATTTATTGCATTTAATCTTCTTGTGAGATAAGCAAAAATTATTTATTCTCGTTAAAAAAATAAATTCCAGTGTAAAAATGTTGTAAAATTACTACAAGAAAGTCCCATATACTCTTCACCAACATTTATCAGTTGTTAAAAAATTTTCATATTTCCTTCATCATTCTCTCTAGAGATATTTTTAAACCATTGTGAATAAAATGAAGCCACTATGCCCTTTTTATCCTCCCAAATATTTTATTAATCACAATAAAATAATCAAAATTATGATATTTAATGTTGATATAAACCTAAATGCAATTTAACATAAATAAAAGACCTATAGATATTATAGACTTACTTCATATTATACTAATTGTCCTAATAATGTCCTTTATAGATATATGTATTTATTTTTCCATCCCAGTATTCAATTCTGGATCACACATTGCATTGAGTTGTCATGTCTTTTTAATTTTCTCTATTCTGGAAAAGTTCCTCAGACTTTCTTTGACTTTCATCAGACTGATATTTTTGACAAGTACAGAGAAGATACTTTATGGCATTTCCCTCAATTTAAATGTCTTTTGCTTCCTTATAATTACAGTCAATTATGCATAACATTTTTTCCTCTAGAATACTAAATAAATTTTATTGTGTACTTATTAGTGCATTACATCATGAGGCTCATGATATCATCTGGTCCTATTATTGGTGACTTTTATATTGATCATTTGGTTAAGATAATGTTTATCAGATTTATTCACTATAAGAAATTTTTTTATTTTCTAGTAATTACAGAGAACCTATGGTAGATTATAAAAATGGTCTCAAGTGGTTCCCATTTGTGTGTGTATTCCTATTTGTAATATGATTTTTCAGTTTTTCCATTCAAGACGTTGAAAAGATTAATCCACCTTTGAATCTGGGCGTGGCCAGGTAACTTCCTTGGGCTAATGTGACATTGGCAAATGTGTGTGGACAGACCTTGAAAAGTGCTCTAAATTGAGCTTGTACTCCATTGCTGCTTTTTGAAATCCTACAACTATCAAGAAGATAAAGCTAGCCTACCGAAGGATGAGAGATAAAGTTGAACAAAGACAAGCTATCCCAGTTGAGCTCTCCCTCCAATTAGATTACCAACCAGTAGACAAGTGATCGAGGCTATCCTAGATTATTCAGCCTAAACTGAGCCAATCAGAGCAGAAAATCACCCAGATAATCCACAAAACCTTGAGAAATTATAAATTTAGTTTATTGTTTTAGGCCACTGAGTTTTGGGATAATGTGTTTTAAAGCAAAAGCTAATACTGTAATTCCCAGCAAGCTACTTTGAGGTAATAACAATGTCTTGTGGTCACAAATTTAGTTAAATATTACTACAAAGATAGCAAAATGGTATTGCTATTTTTCTTTTCTTTTTTTTTTTTTTTTAGAGATGAAGAACTTAAGGATGGGATATTATATTTTTCAAAGTATATACTTCTACTTAGTGGCTGTGCCATGATTAGAATCCAAATAATTTACTTGCTGGTCCTTAGCTTTTCTCAGTTTGCCATGCAGAGTTGAGCAGCCTGATGCCAGAAATGTAACTTACAAGAAGGAGTGATAGAGAGAAACTGCAGAATCTCCCTGGTGTTAGGAGTGGCACCGTGTCCTGACGCATGCACAGAAAGCACCTCTGGTAAATGCTCCATAATTGATAATGGGAAGAGGTGGCAAGAATGGACAATGTAGGCAGAAATATTAAATAATTATACCTATTTAGATGATAACTGATTCATGAAAAGATATAAGGATAACATCTCTAGAAATTGCCTTTTATGAATATCAGTAATCTCTCTGAAATAATAATTATAATTAATAATGTGTGTACAATATGGCTCATAATATTTTTGAAGTAGTTATTATAGCCACCCCTAGTTTTGCCAAATGAACTAAGAGGTTGACGTGACACTGTGAAAGAAGGAAAACAGCCTTACTTTACTCCCTCTTCCAAACAGGAAAGCTAAGAATGAAGAAAGCCAAGGGCCAAAACTAACCAAGAGGCGAAAGTGAAAAAGGACAAAAGGGGACTTGAGTTCAGCAATCCCAACTTCCTAGAAGAGTCCCTCCCACATGGCAGTGGGGGATAGGTCCCAAGTCTTCTGATGCTAATACTTTCAGTCTTAAGTCTGTGCTTTGTGACAGGCACACACTGTTCTTAAATCCTTACAGATAACTCATTTAGTGCCATGCCTTTCTGCTACACTCCATGTTAACCTTACTTAGAAACGACTGCCCATTAACTTTTGAAATGCAAGCATTCGGGTACTTTGGCTTTCTGTGTTAAAGACATGTTCTCTTCACTGAAAAGAAATGTGAAGATCTACTTTTTACTTGATCTCTTTCTAAAAAATTTAAGAGCACAAGGAAGCGCTTTGCTTTCCCAGTCTCTTACCAACCAGATCGCTAGATCTGGGCACAGTGAAGTGTAATGGACAAGAGGCCAAACTATTCTCTGTCCTTTCTGCTCCAGAGCGCCGAAACCTCAAATTCCCCGCAGCATCTCTCCACTGCAGAGCCGACGGCTGGGGTGCGGTAGCCCGAGCTCACCCGAGGGCAGTCCGGATCCCAGTACATCCTTGCACTGGGCTTTGCTGGCGCAAGCCAGCTTTCCCACCGTGGGGCGCCTGGGCGGCCCGGGTCGCGGGGCGCTCTCGGAGGAAAGGAGCCGACCCCACGGCTGCTTTCCGCGGCTGTGCCTGCCAAGTATCGCGGGACTTGTGCACAGCGCTCGAGCCGCGGCTCCTGGAGCAGCTGGAGCGAGTTCAGCGCGCACCGCCCCAGCCCGGGGAGGAGCAGAGCGGGGAGGGAGGGCTGAGGGCTGGGGTGCTGGTTACGTAAATGATACTAGCCCTGTGAGAGGCCTCCCGGCTGGGTCCGCGGGGAGGGGGAGGGGCCGCACGAGGAGGAGGGGCTGGAGGGAGCGGGCTCGGGGGGGGGGGGCGGGGGCCGGGGGCGAAGTGACCAGGCGGCGGCGGCGGCAGCTCTGCCGAGGTGACAATGTGCTAGGAGCCCTCGCCCGCTTCCTGCGCCTCCTTGGCCTCGGCGCCTGCTCTCGCCGCACTCGCGGAGTCCTCTGGCCCGCGCCGCGCTATGAGGGCGCCTCTCTGGGGCTGGCCGAGGCCGGAGTCCGCTCGCTCTGCTTGCGGGGAAGTGTGACCGGGAGGCGCAGGCGGGAGCCGGGCTGCACGCCGCACTCGCAGCCGGCCCGGGTTCCAGGTGAGCGCAGGCTCGGCGCGCCCGCCGGCTCCTGCCGGGCTGGGTCGGAGGCTGCATTCCATGCGTGGACCGCCTTTCCCTCTTCGCGGGATCCTTGGCCGCGATAGCAGGTCTCCGTCTCTCTTGCTTCCTCTCTTCCCCTCTCTTCCTTGTAATTGTCTGGGGCGAGTCCCTCCTCCCTCTCCGGGCGGCCAGAGTGCCCGGGTGGGCGCCGCAAAGTCCTGCGGCGCGTGGCGCGGCGCGGAGCTCAGCGCCCCGACCGGTCCCGGGCAGGGGCGCGGGCGGACCGGACGCAGCGGCTTTCCGAGTCTCCGAGCGCGGTCTTCCGCCGCTGCAGGTGCGGAGGGAGGACCAAGAGTCGCGGAACTTTGTGCCGCCGTCCGTCCTCTACCCTGTTTTCTCAGGTACTCCGCGGATCTGGGGGCGCTGGCCACCCTCGGCGTCTTGGTGACGCTCGGCCAAGGGGCGGCTCGGCCTTCCCACCGAGGCAACTTTCTCTCAGCAGCTGCGGGCCACTGGCTGCGGTTGCACGAGTGCTTTCACCGCCCTACATCAGGGACGTTCTGGACATCAGGGACGCTCTGGATCTTGGGTGTCTTTCCCGACGGTTGCCTTTCTCCCTTTCTGCCTCCCTTTGCCTCTTTCAATGCTCCTTGCCTTTCATTGTGTCTGTGTGTGTCTCTCTGTCTGACTCAGTTTCTTTCTCTGACTCTCCAGCCCACGGGTCTCCTTGTTTCTTTTTCATTCTCTTTCTCCGTCTTTCTTGGGATGTCTCTGTGTCCCTATTATTCTCTCTTCAGCTTGTCTGCGTCTTGCCGTTATTTTCTCCCTTTCTGCCTTTTGCTGCCTATCTCTAGCTATCTTTCTAATTTGTCCTGCCTCATCCTCCCGAACACTAGCTTCCAGATTCCGAGGCGCCCTGGCCAGGGGAACACACCCTGGCCCACCTTCTGGGCACTTTCGGTTACAGAGACCTCCCTGCTGGGAGCCAGAGGGGCTGCGGGGTGAAAACAGCCTGCAGTTTTCTGGGTTGTGAAGTTGAGGGGCGTAAGGGCCAGCCTCTCCTCCCGGGTTTCGAGGGCGCTGCGCTGCTGCCAGCCCGAGCGCACGGAGGCTGCTGGTTTGGACAGCGAAAGCTGCGGGCGCCTCTACCCTGTTCGTTGGCTAAAATCAGTTGAATTTCCAGGTGGAGAGTCTTTATTTCCAGCCTTTACCGGCAGCCACAACGGAAGAGACAGTGGGCAGGCAAACCCAGAAGCTTAGAGATACGGGGGAAACTAATCTCCAAAGGCTGGGGAGCTTTTGTGAGGCAAAGGTGTTACTAGCGGAGGAGAGGAGTATTGGGGGACTGCCTGCTTTAAACAGCCCTGGCACTCAATCCCTGAGCGGTTTTCTTGGGAGAGATCGCGGTCACTCCTCCTAGAAACACAGCACAGATATTTTACTTGCAGGGCCAAAGACACTTGTCTGCCCCTGGAAATTTCGTGTTTCCTTGGGTCCCTCAAATCGTTGACTTTATAGGAAGGCTGCCTTTGCTCAAGGTTGCTACCCCCTCTTGTGTGTTTGCGTGTGTTTGAGTGTGTGTGTGTGTGTGTGTGTGTGTGTGTTTGCATTCATGCCCTCTAGTGTTAAAGAAATCTGCTGGTTTGAGAATATTGAAAAGTAAGGTCAATCTATTGGTGACTGACTTGGGACCTCTCACCTTCCCTGATTGTTCTTCTTGCCTTTTTTGCCCATCATTTCCTTTCCTCATCTTGACTGTCATATTGCATTACTAATCATTTGCCTGATCTCCTGCAAAATTGGAACCTTAATATTGAAACCTTGTTTGAGTGACTTCAGAGATGTATAGATTTAAAGAATTTTTCATGGGCGAAGGCTGGCTTTGAACAGAAGAAAAGTGCATTTCTCCACACTGTTTGCCACAAACTATGATTTCACATCTTTTTCTTATGCCCCTGCCCATCTTCAGCTCTACTGAGAATTTTCCTTGGCTGCTCCTGCTTGTATAAATAAATGCTTTTTATTTGCTATTTCTGTGATACTAATCTCATTCCAGGGCTTGCAAGGCACCTTGTCTCAGGTCAGGTTTAGAGAGAAAGCAAAGAAAGCTTTTCCAAAGTACAGGACTGTTGGTGTACGTTAATTCTGGATCCCAGAGTCCAGAATGGGACCTACTATGTGTCAAATATGCAGATCCCAGCTCAATATGGCAAAATTAGTAAATAATTAAAACTTATTGATTGATTATCATGCAGCTGATTATAGACTTTAAAGTTATCCAGCTATGCTTATGAGCCTACATACAAGAAGTTGAATTCTGCCTCCTTTTTTCCCCCTGTTTCATTTAGCCTTTTTATGAATGAGAATAGAGGACTAGTAGAAGGGATGTTGAATGAAACATGAGTCCTCTGTGTCTTTTTAGCTTGGTCACTGCTTGAATTTGCCCTTTCTGCAAGTCAACTTGGCTGATGTTCTTTAACAATCATTGCAAAATAGAAGAAATGAATTTAGAGACTGATGATGGCATTTTTCAATCTTACTACCTGAAAGTAAACGAGCACTTGACATCATTTGTAGGTGAATACTTTTGTGTGGTTTTTAAAAAGTGAAAAATTCTCTCTCAAAGAACAAATGTATCAGCTTAAAATATTTGGGGTCTATAGATTGATCTGTAAACTGTATCATTTACCTTTAATAATTTATTGGTTTTCTTACTGCTTTAAATATATATGAAAGGTGTGGTACTACATGGATAGGAGAATTTGCCAAAGTACTTAGAAATGTAATGCCTCTTGATACAATGATCTTGCTGATTTGGTAGTCACCTCTTAAAACAGTTTGAGATTAGCCATAAGTATTATTCAAGATCATGTTGAAGGCAATTTTGCCTTAAAAATATTATTTATAAATCACCTGGTACTCTACCCATTTTTTTTTTGTATTGGAAAATAGTGAAGAGGTAGTAAAAGTGAAATTCTGATGTAGATTGGTTGAGATATGCTCTGATTTCTTACCACTAAGAGTATTGAGATGCATTTAACTTTTTAACTTAATATGCATTAATTTCAGGTTAAACAGTTATGTCAGTGAAATACAATGTTTCCATTTTGCCAACTTGATCTTTAGAAGTGCTAGTTGTAACAGGAACATTGCCTTGTAAGAGATTTTGCAGCTTTTTAAAACTTTGTCATTTTAGGAAGAAGGTGAGAGAACAAGCAGATGAGTGTTTTTACTATTTCTGGTTGGGCAAGTGAAGAGACTATTGATATTTCTGAATAACAAGAAAGGTAAAGGAAATGACTGAGAGTAAAGTATTAGTACAGTCCCAATATAAGTGATAAATAACATTACTGCTTGTGTATGATAACTGTTCCTTGTGCTTTAAGAAAATGCATTTTGTTCTTTAACTAACATGCCTTCTTAGACGTCACATTCTCAAATTGTTTCTTTTGCAGTAAACAACCAATTTTGACTGCCTTTTAATACATCACCTTCTTGGGAATGTGTCACTATCAGTCATAGGAATCTAAAGACATCTTAATAAAATCCAACAAGATCATTATTTTGAAATGGGTGGCCTTATTAAGTAATGGCCTAATTATTAAAAAATTAATTGGACTATTGTTTTAAATCCTTCTACTTTTATCATCAGAATGAATGCATGTGAAATATCCAATCAAAAATTAAGTGTATGTGCTCATATTGTAGCTGTTGATTTATAACAAGATATTTATTTATTTATTTGGCTGGGGGGGGGAGACAGAGAGAGAGAGAGAGAGAGAGAGAGAGAGAGAGGAGGGAGATGAGTAAAGAATCAGTTGCTTCTCTTGTGTGCCCTGACCAGGACTCAAACCTGGTACATCTACTCGCTGGGTGGACACTCTAACCCTGAGCCAATTGGCCAGTGTCTACTAAGACATTTCTTAACTCATTGCCCCTCCCCCACCAATACACTAAGCATATGTTTGAACACGTAAGTCACATTTACAGATTTGACACTGTCTGCTGATGAACCATTTATTTTAACAGATTAGACTCCTGCCATTTAATTAGTTACATGAGTTTTTGAAGAGTCTAGTTTTCCATTGTTAAATTTAGAGAATTCAAAGAAATTTGTGAAAATGAATACACACATTAGTTCAGTTGGAGCATTATAAGAAATTTTTTTGTGAGCAAAATATAAATTAAACAGACCTTATTTATTTTACACTTATTTCCCCTTGATTCAGATTTAGATTTATGTGTATGTTTTCAATGTAGGATATTTATAATAAAATATTTAATAGATTTTATCTTGATTACCAAGAAATAACTAAAGGTGGCTAAAGACATTTTCTTTGTTTAATGTATGTCCTAATGTCCCTTGTTAAGGCATTAGCTAAATTACATTTTTAGCTATGTTTTCCAATTTTATTTTCTTAGTTTGTCTCAAAATTTATTTATTTAAGCTGAAATTCTTAATTTTTATTTTATTTAATTATTATTATTATTTTTTGTATTTTTCTGAAGCTGGAAACGGGGAGACACAGTCAGACAGACTCCCTCATGCGCCTGACCGGGATCCACCTGGCACGCCCACCAGGGGCGATTGATTGATGCTCTGCCCACCAGGGGGCGATGCTCTGCCCCTTCCGGGGCATCGCTCTGCTGCAACCAGAGCCACTCTAGCGCCTGGGGCAGAGGCCAAGGAGCCATCCCCAGCGCCCAGGCCATCTTTGCTCCAATGGAGCCTTGGCTGCGGGAGGGGAAGAGAGAGACAGAGAGGAAGGGAGGGGGGTGGAGAAGCAAATGGGCGCTTCTCCTATGTGCCCTGGCCGGGAATCGAACCCGGTCCCCCGCACGCCAGGCCGACGCTCTACCGCTGAGCCAACCGGCCAGGGCCTGAAATTTTTAATTTTTAAAAGGAACTACTACAGATTATTAAAAGTTGGCTGGGGCCTACCATTCAAAATGTAAGTTAAATTAGGGACACATATCTTTCCATTAAAGGCTCATCTTCACTCAAATGTTCACGTAATTATTATATGAACTATTAGTTTCTCTCCTAATGTTTACCCTACTCTAATTGCTCAACCTGTACAATAGAACTAAAGCAAGATGCAAAATATCAGTTTTCAAAAGTTGTCCCATATTAAGGTTAATCCTCCTAACATAACTTGAGAAGGATATAGAGAAAGTAGTGACAATTTTATCATAGATATGAACATACTTGTGATATTTCCTGTTATGAGAAAAAATTAAACAGATTGTTAAATATTAAGATTTCTTTTGTATTTTTTAGACGTACTTACTGTTAAGATAGATGGCAACTGTCTTTAAGATATAGCATATCAGGGTTTTAACTTGATGTGGAATTAATTGGGAATCTGTTTGATACATTAAAGTACATTGAATTGTCATTTAAGTCCTATTAAGCTCTTGTAGAACATTATAGGGAAGAGTATGATTAAACTGCTGGTTGGCACTTTAGTGAACATAATGCATGAGCTGAGTAGCCACTGTAAACAGAAAGAAGAATTTAAAGCACAACCTACATATTCAAAATCACCCAAATTACACCTTAGAGATATTAGTAAATATCAACTTAATCTTTTGTCTAATATTAATTGCCTTGATACTCCAAGCACATAACCTCTTTGTTGTGAACAAAATGGATTTTGACACATGGGAGGATTATCTTCCTGTAGACCAGAAGCATAATAACTGACTTAATTTCCTCTTGAGTTTTTTATTATATAATTGGTTTTATATGCAGAGGATGAGATTTATATGACTATCAAGACCCTGATGCAATACTAACATTAGTTTTGTTTAGGAAAAATGGGACAAAATACTTGGAAATAAGGAGACATGAAAGCATAGCCTTTTTAATTTATTTATGAGGGAGTTAATATGGTTAATTTAGTTTTAAATTGATAAAATGACTAAAATTTATTGGATGCTTACTTTGTAATTGTACTGTGGGTAAACAAACCTCTGACAGGACTGACCACATTTTATGATTTTATCCTCATAACCATATGAGTAGTAAGTAGTATTACTATCCCATTTTATAAGTGAGGACTCAGTTGCTCAAAATCACCCGGGTATTGTGTTGTAGGGCCAGGGATCACATCAGTTCTTTCTGTCTCTGGGCCAGTGCTCTAGTAGTTCTCAGGCTGACATTTTACTAAGAAATTTTTTTAAAAAAACTGAGTGCCACCCTCCACGGGAACATTTTCTTTTGCGCGGTAAGAATGCTTTACAAAGTCTAGCTATATCACCATCATTTTGTAAAAGAGCGGACATTTTAATACCAACTAAGATGGTGCAGCTGAATCTCAATATGTGGTTCTTAAAATAAATTTAGCTTCCTGTGCATTTTCTACACTGCACTTATTTTTCTAATTTAATAAATAGAGATGAAAATGTCATCACATTATTGGTAATTCATTTCACCACATTCTATAAACTGAATGGGAATCCTTGTTAGCCTAAGCTACCATAACCCCATGCACCCCCATAGCACAGGCCAACATGGGCATATATTCACGACTTAAAGACACATAGGCCCTGTAACTATTCCATTCTCTTTGTAGTTACAGTTCAGGGCAATAAATTTGGACCTAGGAAAGATGCTAGCAATTGCTCTAGCCTCAGTTGACTACTTCAATGTTTGTAGAAAGGATTGCAGGCGTCCCCAAACTACGGCCCGCGGGCCGCATGTGGCCCCCTGAGGCCATTTATGTGGCCCCCCGCCACACTCCCGGAAGGAGCACCTCTTTCATTCGTGGTCAGTGAGAGGAGCACTGTATGTGGCGGCCCTCCAACGGTCTGAGGGACAGTGAACTGGCCCCCTGTGTAAAAAGTTTGGGGACCTCTGGATTAGAGGATTGGAGGTGACTTGTTCCTTCCTGCTAGGTAACCATGAACCACTGTTACTAAGGTAGTGCCGGTCTGTGTCCTGGGACTAGGAATGAGTGCTGGGCAAAAACACAAGGTTCATGTCTCAATTTACTGTTCTGTCCTTTCCCCGAACCAGCGGTCTCAACCTTTAGAGATCAGGTGTTCCTTTCTCTTTTTTGACTTTTTTCTTTGCCTTGGTGAGGACAAACAGTTTTGCTTTAGGTAAGAAAGAAAATTCTAAAGCTAAACTTCTGCTTTTGTAAAACTGATGCTATTAAGTCACAAGTTGCTTTGGACAGTGACTTTTGTGGCCATTGAAGAGGAAAAGAGTGATGGCAGGGTGTGTGAAATGTGGCTAGATTGTTGAATGTCACTGCTGACAGGCCAGTTTGTAAATTGAGATTACCTGAAGAGATTTTTGATTTTTTTTTTCATATAGGTTGTCTGGTCCCATTGATACAGTTTCTCATTTGCCTGGGATAGGCCCACTGAATATATTTTTATAAACATTTCCAGAGAAACTGATCTAGTACGTAATTTTTCAGATTCACTTATTAATTTGTATTTATTTAACAAATGTAGATGTTACTGTGTTCTGGATGCCATTTAGAGTGCTTTATAGATATTGATTCATTTCATCGTAACAACTTCCAAAAGTAGGTTTTTTTAGTGCTGCCACTTTATAGATGAGGAAATTAAGACACACATAAAGGTTAGGTAAGTTGTCCAGAGTAAACTGATAAACAGCAGGGAAAGAAAGGTCTATGCTATTTTGATGAAATGACTATTAAAATGATCTGCTTTGGGACAGAAAGCTCGAAGTAGCAGAATTGAAAAGGGAATTTCAGTTTTTATGTTTCATTTTCTGAGTAAGTTTTACCTGTAAAATTAAAGGAGGAAAACCTAACTTAGACTCTGGAGTTGAAAACAAAAATATTTCCCTTTTAGAAGTCATGTACCAGATTAAGAAAGAAAGTTAATTATGAAAGGGATAGTAGTCTGACCTGTGGTGGCGCAGTGGATAAAGCGTCCACCTGGAAATGCTGAGGTCACTGGTTTGAAACCCTGGGCTTGCCTGGTCAAGGCACATATGGGAGTTGATGCTTCCAGCTCCTCCCCCTTCTCTCTCTCCTCTCTCTGTCTCTCTCTCTCTCCTCTCTAAAAATGAATAAATAAATTAATTTAAAAAAAAGGGATAGTAAACATGGAAAAAACCAGAGTGGTGTTCTTCAAGTGGATTATTGTCTCTGGTTACATGCAGACCCCACGTGCCCCAAAGAAAACCAACCAAACAACAACAACAACAACCAGAAGGAGTTAACATTTAGTGGGGCAGACAGGAAGAAAACATTTTAAGATCCATAAGTAAGATTTCTATATATAGACTTTAATATATCACTAAAATCTATATCTATAACTGTCCGAATCAGAAATACCTTTTTTTTTGTAATATTATGATAAATTTTCTATATTACATTAGGAAGCACATATATCTATGAAAAGATTGGGGAAATCCTACAGAAATTTTTATTTCTCAAGTATTTTATAAGCTTTTTATATGCTAAAATATCTGTAATAATTTGTAATCACTGATAATCTGTAAAGAACCGAATTATCCATCTTTGATGAGATGCATTTTTGCCTTACTCCTGGTCTTTGGTTGATTTTCAGCAACTTTTGGTTACTTAATGTTTTTGTTTAATTTACTAAGTTGGTGTTTTAATTAAACTGTTATTTAACTTTTTAAAAAATAAACATTATTTTATATTGACTATTTGATTAGATTATGTGAATTATTTGAATTAGATGAGTCACTCCACCTGTTAATTTTTTAAATAAAAATCTGCACTTAAAAACAATTCTATTTTTATATTTTGTAATCAAGTGAAGGTTCCTGGGATTACTGGCTAACCTAGTTTCAAGACAGTACACTCTTTTCTCTTTTTCTCACAGCAAGTTCTACCTCTTTTTCCGAATCCTCAAGGCACATATTTCTTGGATTCCTTTGAGAGTTCAATCTCAAATGGAATTATAGAGGGTAGGGCAGAAGTAGGTTTACAGTTTATATGGCAAATAATACAACAATTAATAAATAATAATACAAAAATAAATTGTTTTGTATATTTGCAACTGTAAACCTACTTTTGCCCAAGCTGTAAGTTATTTCTCTTGAAAAATATTAGAAAGCAACCTGTTTCTGATCATGATTCAGATTTTACCCAAAACCTATGGATTTTCAATGTACCTCTCTTTTCTTTAAACTTAAACACTGTGTTTATCATTTCCCAGTACTTTTTTTTTTTTTCTCCCGCATCTTTCCTTGTTCCTCCTCCCTTCCTTTCTTTTGTCTTCATGGTGCTGTCTACTTTAAACTGTCTTCCGTCAGTGGCTTAATAAATCCTCATGTTGCAGTACTGGATTACCTATTAGTTGTCTTGATTCTGTAAAAAAAAAAAAAAAAAAAAAAAAAAAGGTAAATAGAAAAAAGTTTCTGTTTATTTCATCAGTTAGTCTCCGAATGGGTAAAAGGCAGATGCTTTAGCTCTTGCATTTGGGTCATTTAACAGGAGACAGGGGATGCTAAATTCGCATCTCATTACCTTTGTCTTCTTTTAGAATTGTGTGCTTGGGCCCTGTGGTCAGTCCAGTTGGCAGACCCATGGCTCCAAGGGAATGCTGTGTATTTGAGGGGATGCCAGTTCTAGTTGCCAGGCAGTTCTCATATCCCTTCGTCAGATTTTCCTTATAAAACATCCAATATGTGTTTCATTATTAACTCTAGGCTGTTGACTTCATGTCAGAAATTCTTTGTGTTTCTATAGCTAGATCGTAATGAATACTTTTTATAATTTATTTTCTGTGGCTCCTATTCCCTGACTTCAGGATAGTGGTTTCCCTATTTGGTAAACCTAAAGCAGATTTGTCACAGTTTTTAAAGAGTTTTATTTTTGTGCACTAAGTTGAGATGAATCGTAGGTAATTGGATGGTGCAGTTGAATTAACACATTGAATTGCCAGTTAGGAGACACTTCATTTGCTGTAGCAGACAACAATGGGCCCATTTTGCTTTTACAATGCACAAATTCTTATTATCTATATAAAATTCTAATTCAAGTGGGATAACATGTATGCATCATTTCCATTCCTTTTGTAAGGAAAATAACTTCCACAAATATATTTGCAGCTATCTCATTAAACAATTCTGAACTTCAATAAATCTTTTTCTTTTGAGAATCTTAATCAGTTTTTTCCTTCCCCACTAAAAGGACAGCCTATAAAGCATTTCAGAAACAAGAAGTCAGTAGTATTACGTTTACCCTGCATACCTTAAAGATATGTGTAGATGTACAGTTAGCATTTTTTTTTTTACTAGAGACCCTTGTTTAAATCAGTCTGAACATCATTATTGCCTCCATGACTGTGGTCATATACAACACTCATAATTTTGTTCGTTCTTGAGTTTTCTTCATTTTGTGTTTTAATGTTAACTTTTCTAGATCAATGGAATTGCTTTCAAACAGATGAGTATCCATTTTAAGAGGAAGGATTGAGACATATCTTTATCTAAATTTTCTCCTGAATAGGGTAAAATAAAGACATTTTCAGACCTATAAGGAATAAAGAAATGTTCTTCAAACATAACCTGTCATACAAATTTACTTGAGTTCAAACCCAAGGAAAATATAACCAGGAGAAAGACATGGCTTGATAGCTATGCAGCAGTACTAGAGGACGATTCATATCGCTTCGATCAGGAGCAGGGTTAGTATAAAATAATGGAGATCTCTGGCTGGTGGAAGGCATTGGAATAAAATGGGCTCATTATACATTTAGTGTTCAAGAAATAATAATAAAAATTGTGCTTACTGATTTTCAACTTTTAGTATCAATCTTTAGATAAAATGTAGAAGATAATTATGACTATAGAACAGAATGCTGGTATTTTTAAGAATGACAATAATTTCACAGTAAACAGTAGAGGTTGGGAATTAGGTGTGGGGGTTGGAGAAACCAGAAAGAAGGATAGGAATTGTAAGATTAGTGTTTTATAAAATCGGCTAAGAGATAGTAACTCTAGTTTATAAAAGAAACAACAGTGACCATATATTCCTTCAAGTTCAAAAGATAATCAAGAGGAGTAATAATGACTATATTAAGAAGAAGGGTATAGGAATGGGGAATGTGGTAAGTGAGGTAACTTACAAAATATCTAAAATACTTTGGGTCCGTTTGTTTGGTTAAAGTATGCTTTAATCAGATTTTTTAAAAATATGATTTCTTGATTTCTTATGTGGTTATATACTCTCCGTAGTTTCACGGATTCCAGTCACTCTGTTGAATTACCCTGGTCTATAAAGACATTTGAATTAAGACCTCTGCTGCAGAGTGAATGAACAATTAAACAATCAAAGATGATGCTCTTTGGGGAAAGGAACTGATGTTCTTTGGGGAAGGGGACTACACTATATAAAGAAGCAAATATTTGGAACTTTTGTGACTAAACACAGTAGCAGTCATCCCCTACAGTATTTTAAAGATTATGAGGCTAAGAGGAAAGAATTGGATTCTGGGTCTGGCAAAGCCATTAATAAATTCTATAGCATATCATTTAAGTTCTTTGAATCTATCTTATCTTTAAAACGAGGAAACTTGTATGAAAAATACCCTGTATCACTCTATATCCTCGTGTTTATTTATTTTATAAAGACAGGACTATTATTTTCTTTGAAAATGAACTGTGAGTTTTCTAAGTATGATATATATAAAGACTGATTCAGGATTCTTTTCTTATTTTTAATTGTAATTTAATTCACATATAATATTACTTTCAGAACCAGTACAATATAGTGATTAGACGTTTATATACTTTAACAAGTGATCACCATGATAAGTCTGACACTATCTCATACCATAAATATTTATTACAATATTATTGACTATATTCCCTATGCTATGCATTACGTCTACTTGTCTTATTTCATAAGTGGAAGTTTATACTACTTGATTTCATTTTCCTCGCCCTTTAACCCATTCCGCTCCCATCTGGCAACCATCAGTTTGTTCCCTGTGTCTATGAATATATTTATATTTTGTTTGTTTATTTGTGTTTCTACATAAAAGTGAAATCATACCATATCTTACTCAAACTCTGTATTTGACCAATGGTATTAATTGCCTTTTAGCAATGGTCTTTGTTCTTTATCTCTTGATCCTTTTGTTTAACTGAATTGACCACTCAAATCAGAATCATGAAACTTTAGTTTTATTAATCGGTAATAAATCATTTCCCAAATAGGGTTACTGTATTTTAAATTACCCAAGGTCTAATTTTCTTAAAAAATATTTTAAAGCATTACCAAATGATTTTTTAAAAGGTTCTATCTCCATTCATCCTCTGTTTTCCTGGATATATTAAACAATATATTTTAAATGCTGAACAATAATTTAAAATTTTATAGTAGTTTCTAGATAAAGATGATTAATTTTATAGTCCTTTGTGTTGTTAAGTTATACCAGTTACTGTGATTACATGATATGTCTGCAGATTCACAGAAGAATTGATAAAGAATGGCCATTTCAACATTAGACAGATGTGAGGATATTGTCATCATAGATAGAAAGCTGCTCTTAAAAGTTCTCATTGCTTCTTATTGTTTGGGCTAACATTTGAATTTCATAGCTAATCAAGATGTTAGTTATTCCTAATGAATGTAAGAACACAGATGGGTCCCACAAGTGGGGTGTGTGTGTGTATGCTTTAGCATCTTTATTTTTTTTTGAGAGAGAGAAGCATCAACTTGTTCCATGCAGTTGTACATTTATTGGTTGCTTCTCATAGGTGCTCTGACCAGGGCTTGGACTACTGATCTTGAGGTCTAGCCAGTGCCCTCAGCATCGAGCTGGTGACATTGGGATCCAGCTGGCAGTCTCTGTGCTGCAGGATGATGCTCTATACTGCTCTAACAGCCAGGGCTACTTTAGCATCTTTCAACAATTCAGCACACCGCAAGGAAATGTGTAGTAGGAGAGAGGGGTAGAGAGAGAGAGAGAGAGAGAGAGAGAAGAGTGAGGAAGTTTTCTAGTTTTACCTCGTAGCTTGGGATATGTGCAATGCAAAGCTATTGTGGAAAGTTGAGAAAGAAAAATCCTTTTAATTGTTAATGTTAATTTTAATATTTTTATGATATAAAATGATAGCTGATTCTGAATTGAGAAAAACAATTAATAAGGTGTTCTTTAAAGCTATGACTATCTGGTTTCTGTTGACAGGCAGTGATTACAATCTCCTGGGTCACCTCCTTTAACCATTTTCTTCTGAGTAATCTGGGTTTTGGACGGTGACTCCAGAACAGTTAGAGGTCTTCTGTCCTGTATGTCACCTGTTTTGAAGAATCAAGGGTTCATCAAATTTCCTTTCAAGATGAAGTTCTTGACAATTTATTATTAGAACCTTTAGTGTATGAACTATCCCTTGATTCTAAGATTAAAACAAATTCAGGAGCTCAAGTTTGGAGGCGGCAGTGGAACATGGCTGTGTTAAAGACACAAATGTAAGATTGTGGTACTGGTATAAATGAAGTTCAAAAACTCTGACTTCATCCGGTTATTAGCAGAATGACAAAGCGCACTTACATAGCCTCTATGGAATTTAGTTACCTCATCTTTAAAATGGGAGTAGTAATAATAGCATCTAACACTAATACAGCCCAGGTCTCTAAATGGTCATGAGGGTTTCCTTTAGGTGGTTTACATAAGATTAGCTCTTAAGTTCTCACAATACCAAGAACTAGACACTTATTTTCATCCTCCTAATAATACTGACCTCTTTACTAAGCTTGTCATGAGAGTTGAGGTGACAATATATTTATATGTAATGTACTCATTATTGTGCTTGGAACTTAGCAAGTGCTTAACAAACGCTGGCAATTATTAACGCATCTCTCTTCCAGGACACTCTACTGGCATTTGGTTTGATGCGTGCCTAGTAAATCTGGCCTGCTTAACTCATTTTCAGAATAAAATTCTCAGACATGGAAGAGTTATTGTAAAAAGTAGCTGCAAAGTCTGGTCCCAGGAGACAATAAATAAATAGCAATCAGAGGGAGAATTGAAGCCAAGCAAAATAGAAACACCATAAAACCATATTAGTGTAATTTTTAGAAATATCATATAAGAGAGACGAAAAGGTAAATGCATGAAGGGAAGGGTATATCATATCATGATAAGTATTTTATCATAATGGTGTACAAATTGTACATAATGCTTAACACTGAAATGCTACTTTGCAGAAAGTGATCTAGCTTAGAAAAAGGGTAGTAAGCTTCTTCTATACTCTTTAATATTATTTGGAAAATTCCAATGTCTCTGCTGATTTTTGTTAGGTGTTCTTGGATAAATGGAGCCATCTTCCATTTTCCTCTTAATTTTTTGATCAGTTTAGACCATGTTAATTTTTTCTTGGATAATCTGGAGGGAAATTAAAAGGAGAGTGCTTTTTTGTGTCCGTGAATGTGAAAAATAGTAAAAACTTTAAAACATATTGTCATCTTAGCCTTACTCCTGAATGAAAAAAAAATGAAATATTATTTTTTGTTTAGAGACACAGACTTTATTTTTAGTATGTAATATCTAGTTGTGTTTAATGATTTTCTGTTTTTTTCAGATGAATACATAATTTGAAATAATAAATTGTAGTTGATTTTTCATTTAGAAATATTTGAATTCCAATTCTATTTTCTTATCATGTGAGGAAAATATGTTGTTTTGAACATTGATAGTTTGTCAGTTACTTCACAATAATTTGTACAAATGATAATTATACATAAATTAATAAATGGTGGTGGAAACCTAATGATGCATTGTGCTGTTTTTTATTTATTCTGAATCATTTCCAGACTGCTGCACTGTACCAAGATTGTTTAATGTGACAACTTCCTCAACTCCAAAAATATGTTCAGTAATATATAATAGTGATTTTAAAGAATGAAGGGCTAATGTATGTTTTATAAGAGATTATTACATAAAAAGTGGCTTTATAGGTGATTAAATAATGCATATGTTTTATCTGTCTTTAAAAATACCTTACATATTACATGTAATAAAATTATTTAAATAATCCAAACAATTTTCTAGTGCTGCATGAAGTAATATTTGGCCCCTAACTTTCATTTGCTATGTATATATTTCTGTTGACTCTCATCCTGAAGTTGTGTGCCACTTAAATATAAAAGTGATTTAAAAAAAAAAAAAAAGCTTTAACAACTCTACCTGAAGGAATTTTTACCTGAGAAATATCTAAAATGAAGTAACAACTCTTGTTTTGTCTGTGAACCACACATGAGGTTAACCATATTCAGGCAAGGTTACATTAAGTTACAGACGATTGATTTTCTTGTATTATTGCATCTGTCTGCCAAAATATCACACCACCTGTAATGATTTTATAGTGTGATAGTCTATTATAATTAACCTTGTAAGCTTCCTTTGTGAATAGTTTTCATTTTATTTAACAAGTGATTTAAAAGTTAGTAACTCACAGGCCTGACCTGTGGTGGCGCAGTGGATAAAGTGTCGACCTGGAAATGCTGAGGTCGCCGGTTCGAAACCCTGGGCTTGCCTGGTCAAGGCACATATGGGAGTTGATGCTTCTAGCTCCTCCCCCCTGTCTCTCTCTCCTCTCTCTCTCTCTCTCTCCTCTCTAAAATGAATAAATAAAATTAAAAAAAAAAAAGTTAGTAACTCACAAAAAAATATGCATCATCTTTATAAATATAAAACCAAAATATATAAAGATTTAGCAATATGATTGATTTTGCAATACATTTTTTACTAACATTAAATCAAGGATATGTACTGTTTCCTGCCATAGGGTAGGGCTGATGCCCACTGTGTGTGTGTGTGTGAGTGTGTGTGTGTGTGTGTGTGTGTGTGTTTTCTAAAGGGCATCTACTGAAAATTGAGTTATCCAGGGTTCCCTGGATATTTTTAATTGAACTTGTCGGGATGACATTGATTAAATAAAATTATATAAGTTTCAAGTGTACAATTCCAGTCATAAAATTCAGTCATAAAAAGAGGGAAGTCTTACTACTTGGGACGGCGTGGATGGACCTGGAGAGTATTATGCTCAGTGAAACCCCTTGGTATTTTAAGCTCAGACCTGTACTATTTTGTGGTTGGGCATCCTCAAGCTAAATAAGTTACTGTTCTTATTTTATGATCAAATTCATTTCTAACTTTCAGTTGCTTTAGTAACTATAAGGTTTGCTTTGACCTTTTGTTGGACCCAATTAAGTTTTAGTTCAACCTTTTTTAACTTCACTGTCTAAAACCTTACTTTCAATGTAACTTCTACCTTAGGTTTAATTCAGTAGTTTGAGTATTTAGCCAATCTTAAAACTTTTCACGCCTTTACTCACTAACACCTTATAACTACTACATTTGATCATTTTAAAATGATGTTATTTTCTGTCCATTTATTTTTTAAATCATATATGTATTTAGTACTTGCCACGGAAAAATTTGTTACTTTAATCAAGTTGTAATATGTGCATCTGTATTTTACTATAATTTTATAAATACTCATGTGCTTTTAATTAGCCATATGTTTACATCTCATAATAACTTAATATATAAAATTGTGGGCCAATAAAATGTTGCCACATTTTCATACTTTACTAGTGAATGAAATGATTCCTGCTTAAGCAGCCAGCACATATAATTAAGAAGTCTGGCCTGACCAGGTGGTGGCACAGTAGATAGAGCATCAGACTGGGATGCAGAGGACCCAGGTTCGAGACCCTGTGAGGTCACCAGCTTGAGCACGGGCTCATCTGGTTTAAGCAAAGCTCACCAGCTTGGACCCAAGGTCGCTGGCTCGAGCAAGTGCTTACTCGGTCTGCTGAAGGCCCACAGTCAAGGCACATATGAGAAAGCAATCAATGAACAATTAAAGTGTCACAACGAAAAACTGATGATTGATGCTTCTCAACTCTTTCCATTCCCGTCTGTCTGTCCCTATCTATCCCTTTCTCTGACTCTTTTTCTGTCTCTGAAAAAACAGAAGCCTGGCCAGTGGTTTTGGGATCTTAGTTTAAGGTACTATGTAAATGCAAGATCAGGCACCTCCAGCCTTCCTTCAAGGATACACACTAGCGAATGGGTTTTCCCGCAATGGGTTCATGTTCGCCTCCTGCAGCAGGGAGTGATTTTGCAATTCTAACACCCTGGGGATCCACTAGGCATAATCCTCCATTCTGTGTGTCTTGCTCTGCTGCTTGCTTTCTGTCAGGTCTCTGCTTTCTCAACTTCTCATACTATCACAGAGATCATTTTCTCATTCTTGCTTCTGAGGATTATTTCCTCCTTCAGAGATGCAAGTCATCTGTAAAATAGGGCTACAGACTTTCATAAGGCCACACTTTTCTGTTAAGAAAGGGCTCTGTATACCATAAACACATATAAATGTCATCTTTCTATATGAACAGTATTAGAAACTTATGAGTCACAAGCACATTTTACTACATGTTGTCTTGTTGAATTTTTACTTTCACTTCTCTGCTTTTTAACAGACATGTTCATACTGTGGTATTCATGCATTTTATAGGAAAATGTGTTTATTCACTGTGGTGCAAGGGCTTGAAGGACGGTGAGGTTCTTTTGTATCTAGAATTCTGATCTGATGGTATGTTTGGCTGACTGCCATCAAGCAAGTCATTCAGAGGACTTAAGAATTCTGATGTCACACACCCCGTATTAGTCTCTGGGAGAAAATATACACTGCACCCCAATTTTTAACTTTTTCACATGTTCCTTTCTCAATCTAGGTTTGTGCATTCTATTTATTAGAAATTTCATATTTTTCCTTTTTGTCTGCACCAACAAATAGCTCTCCCTCTTCAAGGCCAAACATGTTCACTGGAGTGGCCTAACACCTACACCAACAACATGAAGGAAGGAGGGAAAGAAAAGGAGCTTGTACCCTCACATTTGTGTTGTGCTGTGTCGGGCCTGTGCTTCCTCCCTCTACCCTCTGCAGCACATTGCACCTGGGACTGCTTCGCGGATCTTGGCTTCCAGTGCTGTTAAACTGGAATAGGGAAGAGTTTTCCTTTTCTCTTCCTGTCTCAGGAGTGACATTTGGTCACTGGCATTTATTCTCTGACCTTTGGCTGTGTTTCTCCTTGAAATGGACTAATCAGGAAGTTGTCCCATTTATTGATGCTCATGAAGCATATATTTTGGCCTGTTCCTAGAGTTTAATGAAACCTTTCATCTGTCTTCCTAAATTATAGCTATATTTTCACATGTATCTGTATTTTGTAGATTATGAAGTCCAAGAAGGCAGCTTAACCCAGTTCTTTTTGTGCTGTACCTAGCAAAATGCCATACATGATTAAGTCCTTACTACATTCATTTAATTAGATTCACATGTACAGATAAGTCCCCTGGGCCTTCCAAAGCAGTAGATGCTACTGCGGAAAATGATGCAGTCCAAAAAGGATTTAGGTCAGTCAAATTTTTATCTGCTTTTCCCAGTTGGATAGTTGAATATGTCTTTTCATCATGCTGTATTAATGTCTTCCTTGTGATTTTTTCCTCTCAGATTCCATTGTCAGCTAGTCAAAGGTTGTGCACCTTATATACTTTTTGTCAAGCTCATTGAGTGAAACAGCAATGTCTTTATGATTTTCAGCAGAGTGACCCAAGAGTCCTGCCACCTCTATCATTTATAAAAATTTGTCTGGAACTCCTATGCTTCACAAGGGACATAAGTCACAGAATTTAAGATTGGAAAGGATCTTGAGGGCTGATCCGTCACCCCACCTGCCCTCGGTCATGGTTGTGCCGAGTGTATACCCAATACTGATGTGTTCCTCTATAATACAGCTAGCCCACATTGTGTAGTCTGTTACATACTCCACATTACCAATAGAGGGATCTCTCTAAATACAGTACTGAGCATGTAACTCCTGGTTGTAAACACTGTTGAAAGATCCACAGTTTAATTTTTAAATTCTTGAGCATATCATTGAAGAGCCTTCATAGAAATCTGTCCCAAATAATCTTTGCTGCCTCATATCTCATCTTTTCATTCCATCGGATATTGTATTTATGGGAGTTATTTCTTCATTATCTGGATATGTCAAAAATTTCCATGACTCTGTTTTTTTTTGCTCATACTGATTTTCAGCCTTGAATTATCTCTCTCTTCATTTTAAGAGTCAGCTCTAGTGATACCCTTTTTCAAAGTATTTCCCCACATCTCAAAGGCAGAATGTTTTATTTATTTTTTGTTTCCATAGCACTTTGTTGCTATTGCAGTTCCTAACTTATATCACGTTATCACGATGTTTAGTTGTGTCCTGTCGGCCTCTCATTTTAAATTGTAAACTTTTTCACAATGGAGACATCACATTTTTTTTATTATTTCCCTGAAATCTAACAAAGTCCATAATATAGCTAGTCATTTAATAAATGTCTTGAAAAAGTACTAAATAGTGATTCATTGGGATAAAGACCTATGAAGTGAATGATGTTTATTGAATGAACCTGTGTGATTCTCCTGGTATCTTTTTCTGGAATATGGTGGGTATAAAAGAATATTAGTATATCTATTCCAAAGATAATCACCATAAATTCATCAAAACTGTGGGTTCAAAAGAGTGTACAAAAACCATGTAATTCTAGCCAGCAGCTAGTACTTGAAGCCTCTTTCAGCATTCCTGGACAGTGGACACTCAACTTCTGGAACTCTTCCTTTGCCCTTTTATTAGGGCAACTCTAAAAAAGTCTTATTTTGGCACTTCACAATAAGAGAGCTGGTTTTCTCAACAACAAACAAACAACCAATCCAATAAAAAAATGGGAAGAGGATATGAACAGACACTTCTCCCAGGAAGAAATCCAAATGGCCAACAGATATATGAAAAGATGCTCATCTTCTTTAGCTATTAGAGAAATGCAAATCAAAATGGCAATGAGATACCACCTCACACCTGTTCGATTAGCCATTATTAGCAAGACAGGTAATAGCAAATGTTGGAGAGGCTGTGGAGAAAAAGGAACCCTCATCCACTGTTGGTGGGAATGTAAAGTAGTACAACCATTATGGAAGAAAGTATGGTGGTTCCTCAAAAAACTGAAAATGGAACTACCTTATGACCCAGCAATCCCTCTACTGGGTATATACCCCCAAAACTCAGAAACATTGATACGTAAAGACACATGCAGCCCCATGTTTATTGCAGCATTGTTCACAGTGGCCAGGACATGGAAACACCAAAAATCCCGTCAATAGATGACTGGATAAAGAAGATGTGGCACATATATACTATGGAATACTACTCAGCCATAAGAAATGATGACATCGGAACATTTACAGCAAAATGGTGGGATCTTGATAACATGATACGAAGCGAAATAAGTAAATCAGAAAAAAACAGGAACTGCATTATTCCATATGTAGGTGGGACATAAAAGTGAAACTAAGAGACATTGATAAGAGTGGTGGTTACAGGGGGAAGGGGGAATGGGAGAGGGAAAGGGGGAGGGGGAGGGGCACAAAGAAAACAAGATAGAAGGTGACAGAGGGCAATCTGACTTTGGGTGATGGGTATGCAACATAATTGAATGACAAGATAACCTGGACTTGTTATCTTTGAATATATGTATCCTGATTTATTGATGTCACCCCATTAAAAAAATAAAATTATTAAAAAAAAAAGAGCTGGTTTACCTTGTACTAAGCTTAAATTTGATTCTTGTAACTTTTCTCATTGGTTTTATTGTTCTTAGTTCTGCTTTGGGGGAACATGGGAAACAAATTTAAACTGCTTTTTACATTGACAGTTCTTCACATAGGAACAGCATTCAGGTTTCTGCTCTGTATTCCATATTACATGATGAATGGCTCTCAAGTATACTGTGTTTGTGTAACATGTATATGTTATATGTGCATATGTATATATATCATATCTGTGTTACATACATATCTGTGTTAGTATACATATCAGTAACTAGCCAGAAAAATCGTTGTAAACCATTTTACTTGGGAGTAAGATAATTTTCATAGATAGAGGTAGACACAGAGATAAAAATAGAGTTTGATTACCATGCAAACAACCCACATTTGTGCCAGTATGTGTTCATATATAATTTCAGAAACGTAAGTAAATAAAAGGTGCCAGATTATTGCATTGTTCTTTTAGATTTTAGACTATAGGATGGTCAGATTTTTCTGACTATTTTACTACTATGGAAGAAATTATCCTGAAAATTAGTTACTTAAAATAGCAATTTATTTTAATCTCTGATAGTTCTGGAGGGTTTATCATGATTAGCTTGGAGACCTTCATTTGGTGTCTCTCAGGCAGTTGCCATTAGGTGGTGGCTAGGACAGGAGTAATCTACAGGATGGGTGAACTGAATGTCTAGTATAGTTTCTTTACCCACATGTGTGATGCCTCACTGCTCCTCGACATGCCCTCTCTCTTTTGCAGAGTAGCCTTCACTTTTTACAAGGCAGTGAGGGCTCTACAAATCAGGAAATGGAAGGTGCCAGGCCGGTTTAAGGCTATTCTCGGAACTGGGATGATATTGCTTCCACAATATTATCTTGGTGAGATGAGTCCTAGGGTTTGCTCAGATTCCAGGAAATAAAGACATAGCTTTATCTGTTGACTAGTGAATGTTAGGGTCACAATGCAGAAGAATATGTGGGATGGGAGCTGTTGACCCTATCTTTGGAATGTACAGCCTAGCACACCATATATTTGGGTGGTGCAGTAGAGGATGCAATTCCAATCAACTTTAACTTATTCTCAGAAGCAAATACAAATATAAGTTGAAACAGTGACATCCCATATGAAGAAAGCAGAAATGTTGATCACTCTGGCTATACACTGAACACCATTTCTAAGTGATACATAAGTTTCTTTGTCATGGATTTAATGATTACTTGACCAGCATATCTATTGCCAAATATTAGGGTTCATATATCAAGTCAAACTTAAACTGAAGAACAATTTAAAGAAGTTCAGGGGTCCAATTGAACGTGTGGTGTAAATATGTGATGAACTTTAGGTACAGAATGTGTTAGTGTTATATTATGTCCTTTAGCCTAAAGAAATTGCTGTTTTATTTTTTCCTCACAAAATATGAAGTCTTGATGTTGTTAGTCAAAGCCTGATATGATGGTTTTATAATGTCACCAGGTATCTTGGATCCTTGTGGCTTTCCTAAGACTTATGCACTCAAAACAGCTGCTAGAGTTCCAGCTGTTTGTGCTGGCAAGGGCCAAGGAGTATCCAAGTGCACTTAGCAACTAAGGGAGGACAGAGTAGACATTGGTGTGGGGCCACTGACAGGTTTAGCCACAGCAAAACGGGAATCATATTTTATTAATTTTTGACAATTTCTTGCATAAATATATTCCAGTTTTATCTATACTACTTTCCAGTTCTTTTAATTCTCAAGTTTTGCCTAATTTACAGCTGTTTATTTTATTCTTATTTGTATATTATGTTCCTTTTTGTTTTCTCTGATGTTTAAACTTTTTATTCTGGTTTTTGGATTATAACATATATATGTGTATGTGTATATATATATATATTTGCAACAGATTTGCAAAATTAAGAAAAGTATAAAAATAGAAATTAATATTTTTACATCGTTCAGAGATAATTAACTTTGTTGTATAGTCCTTCAATCTTTCTGAATTTTTTTTTTGCTTTTTGGGTTTTTTTTTTTTTGTATTTTTCTGAAGCTGGAAACAGGGAGGCAGAAAGACTCCCGCATGCGCCCAACGGGTATCCACCCGGCACACCCACCAGGGGGTGATGCTCTGCCCATCCGGGACGTCGCTCTGTTGCAACCAGAGCTACTCTAGCACCTGAGGCAGAGGCCACAAAGCCATCCTTAGCGCCCGGGCCATCTTTGCTCCAATGGAGCCTTGGCTGTGGGAGAGGAAAAGAGAGAGAGGAAGGAGAGGGGGAGGGGTGGAGAAGCAGATGGGTGCCTCTCCTGTGTGCCCTGGCCGGGTATCGAACCTGGGACTTCCACAAGCCAGGCCGATGCTCTATCACTGAGCCAACCGGCCAGGGCCGACAATCTTTCTGAATTTTATCCATAATGTATATATGTAAATATATATGTATATATTTATAACTATTTGCATAAAGGTTACTTTATTCATGTTATTTGAGAAAGAATATTGCTTTAAAATATAGATTGAAAACTTTACATGGAAATAAATGCTATCTGAATCCTGAGTTTTCTGACTACATGACATCATATCAACTGTGCAAATCACAACTTATTTAGTTGGTCCTAATTGTTAGGCACTTCAGTTGCTTTTTAGGATTTACAATTATAAATATTATAAACAACTCTGAACATAAATAATTGCTTGTATCTCTAATTAGTTCTTAGAATAGTTTCATGGAAAGGGAAGGAGTCAAAAGAGAGGGATATGTAAAGGAAAAGGTAAATTTCTACAGAGACTAGAAAATAATGATGTGAAGGATGTAAAATATTCCATGCTTCAGTGTCTGTTTGCTGAGGATGGGGTAAAGTGTGGTAAGTAAAACTTTATCTCAGAGAATGAAGGAATCAATATGTTTTCATTTCTCTTCAGTTAGATAGAAGTACAGTAGGTGATGAAGGAGAAAACACTTTATATAGAGAGCTTGGTGGATATTGGAACACTTTGCCAGCTATAAACATTCAATGAAAAAAAAGGGGGAACAAAGAAATTTCTGGAGAACCCACTTGAGTTAGGAAATGGGTCTCAACTTCTCCCCAACTGAATGGATAAGGAAGAGGGGTAATGAAGCAGTTTCAATTAGGGAATACCACAATGTAGACACTGTCTACTGTGTATACACACTGTTAGAAATCAAGTGTCAGGGGGTCCTGGGTCTTGGTCAAGGCTGTACCTAGGCATTTTATCATAGAGTAGACCAGATATGGAATTATGCACTGGTACAAGTTGTCTAATGGACTTGAGAAGGATTATATTTAAATTGTGTGCAGTATTCAGGAGATTCTGATTTCTCATATCTTCCACTGTTGAAATTATCATAAGATTATTATCAACTCATTTTTAATTTTTTTTTTCTTTATTTTTCTGAAGCTGGAAACAGGGAGAGACAGTCAGACAGACTCCCGCATGCGCCCGACCGGGATCCACCCCCCCCCCCCCCGCACGCCCACGGGGGGGGGGGGGGCTCTGCCCACCAGGGGGCGATGCTCTGCCCATCCTGGGCGTCGCCATGTTGCGACCAGAGCCACTCTAGCGCCTGAGGCAGAGGCCACAGAGCCATCCCCAGCGCTCGGGCCATCTTTGCTCTAATGGAGCCTTGGCTGCGAGAGGGGAAGAGAGAGACAGAGAGGAAAGCGCGGCGGAGGGGTGGAGAAGCAAATGGGCGCTTCTCCTGTGTGCCCTGGCCGGGAATCGAATCCGGGTCCTCCGCACGCTAGGCCAACGCTCTACCGCTGAGCCAACCGGCCAGGGCCTCATTTTTAATTTTTAGTTTAGCAGATATGTATTTCTTTACTTGAACAACTATACACAAAATAGATGGTTTAAATTTTTTGAATGGAAAGGACTTTATGTCATAAGAGATTTTATGAGTCTGCTATCTGTTTTCTGGAAACCACTCAACCAAACCTTTTAAGACCCTGACGGCAGTGGCCAGATGAAAAGGCTCAAGGCTTATTTACAATAGAAAACATGCAAGGGATTTAGCTTACGGTCCTGGAGTCCAAATGAAAACGGGGAGAGTGGATATACTGGTGATGGTTTTAGAAGTTATATATTAATCATTTTGCTTTGATATAAAAAATAGAGAAATCAATAAAAAAGGCAGTTGATTTTCATATACCTCAAAGAGCAAAACAAATGGGAATAACAACCAATGTGACTTTGGGAGAAGTAAGTCACTGTGAGTGAATCAAAATTTATTCTCTGACACAATGACAGGACTTAAGTATGAGGGGAAGAAAAGAGTTCATATATCTTCACTATGCTGTACACCAAAACTAAAAATAATATTGCATATAAACTGTAACTTAAAACTAAAAAAGAAAGAGTTCATATATCTTTACTTCAGCGAGGTTTAGTTTTTGTCTCACACAATATTCTCATGAACCAGTAAAGAAAGTTTAGTTCTGTGTAAAGAGTGGCATAAAGCTTGTTATTTGCCATGGAATCTGTGTCCTGCCAGGGCGGACCGAGTAAAACCCCAGAAGGATTTATTGGGTGCTTATACTGAATGATATTTGTATTACTCTCCACAATTTAAGAATACAAAATATGGGCTTTACAATCTAGGAAAGTTGCTGACTCTGTAGGAATTTGCAAGAATTCAAAGTGAATATAGGAAGCGAGAACAGCAGCTGAAGTAATTTGAAGATCGATGAGAAGCATTGATTAAAATGGCACTTAAAGAGAAAAAGGTAATATCTAGTGTAATGGAGCGTAAATCGTATATCTAGTGCAAAATATGGTAACCTCTAGGCATTCTGACACCTTGTTGGTATGAATTAGAAATGAGACCTGCTATAATTGTTTGGATTATTTAGGGGAATCTTTAATGTTTCTTGCCTTCATTTACATCACCAATCATGTAATAATAATACTTTTAAGTGTTCTCTGTTTTAAGACTGTAATACTTTTTCCATCTATTTGTAGGTACTTTCATTCTGTACGTTCTGCAGAGTAATTGGCTGTTGCTTTGTAAGAAAATGAGGAATTATGTTAATTCCTCCAAAACCAAATAATTACTTTAGTAAAGCTGCTCTGTTTCCATGTAAACAGGTGTTTTTGTTTTTTTTTTTAAATCTCAATGTCAAAGTGTTGGGTAAACTCTTTGAAGAAATTTAAAAAGGTAACTACACTAAATATGTATAATACCAAGATTGTATCAATTTAAGACATGACAGTATGAAAAGAGCCAGGACAAAATTGGGTCACAGATATGCACCAAATACTACATATGTCACCTGAGTGTGGGATTGTTAAAATATGAAATTGCATGTATCTGTATTAATAAAATATAATTTATAAAGTCTTAATTGCCTTATGCTATTTAATCCAGCAATTCCCCTTCTGCATATTGTATCCTAAGGCAGTGCTTTTCAACCAGTATGCTGCAAGAATTTTTAAAATATGCAATATTTGACTGTTTAGTCAGGGGCACTGACCTCTTTTTCTTAGTTTGATTTTCAGATAAAAAATGACAACACTAACACAACAATTGCTGCTGGTATGAATGAATCAAAATTATACTTTTTTTTGGTCAGATTGGCAATATATATATATTTAATGTACTGCTGAATTTTAGTAATTCTTTATAGTATTTTAAATTTTTGAAACAGATAATTGATAACATATAAAAATACAAATTAATAGTGGCCTGTATGGTATAGCAATGAAATTATCTTGCACTATAGTGATAAACATGATATTGTCACAAAAATATTCACAAATAAGTAAAAAGAGGATCTAATTGTAAAATAATTCACACAGTCTTAAATAATAGTCTGAAAATAAACAACTTATACATGAAATATATTGTTTTAGAAATTAAGAATTATATAATTTTAAAACATTTTGTCTGAATTTTTAAAACTTGATATTTTTTATTTAGTAAAACAATTATATAAGAAGAAATCACTTACTTAGACAACCTTTAAAGACAGACAATATTTTTTTCTTTGTTTCTTTTTCTTTAATTGCTGGCTGCTTTAATTTCTCTTGTGAATATCATTTTATTATTTAACTTTACATTGTTGAATTTGCTGAATATGATATTGTCTGTGTGGTTTATTAAAAAACCCAAGGCTAGATTCCACATTTATTTTTATTTTCCTGTATTTTATATATTTAATATGCACATAAAATACATAATTACAGATAAATATATGTCTTTAATTTATATATAGATATTTAGTAATAAGTATATAAATTATATAATACATAAAGTAGAGAATATATATACAATTCTGGATTTGTTGCTATCTTAGTTATCCAAAAACTTTGAGCAATGATTATTATTTATTTTAAAATATTTTTCTTAGGCCCTGGCCGGTTGGCTCAGCAGTAGAGCGTCGGCCTGGCGTGCGGGGGACCTGGGTTCGATTCCCGGCCAGGGCACATAGGAGAAGCGCCCATTTGCTTCTCCATCCCGCCCCCCTCCTTCCTCTCTGTCTCTCTCTTCCCCTCCCGCAGCCAAGGCTCCATTGGAGCAAAGATGGCCTGGGTGCTGGGGATGGCTCCTTGGCCTCTGCCCCAGGCGCTAGAGTGGCTCTGGTCACGGCAGAGCCACGCCCCGGAGGGGCAGAGCATCGCCCCCTGGTGGGCAGAGCATCGCCCCTGGTGTGCATGCCGGGTGGATCCTCGGTCGGGCGCATGCGGGAGTCTGTCTGTCCCCGTTTCCAGCTTCAGAAAAAAAAAAAAAAAAGAAGAAAAAAAAATATTTTTCTTGATTCAAAAACCCTTCACTGATTTAGTTTTGAAAATTTCCCTGTGATTTCAAAATAATGAAAATAAAGCACTGATTTATTTATACCTTTATTCTGTAATTTTATCTTTGGATATAGTTTCAAACATACAAAAAATTTGCAATTATGGTAGTGAAGAATCCTGAATACTCTGACTAGAATCAGTAGTTTGCATTTTCTCTACTTTGCTTTATTATTACTGCTCACTCTCCCTCCTTCTCTCTCTCTCTATATATATTTGTATGTATAATTACATAATTATGTACTTTCAAGGGTGGGAAAAAGTAGGTTTACAGTTATAATTCAAATAAATAATGCAATAATAATACAGGAATAAACTATTTCATGTACTCCCAACTGTAAACCTACTTCTGCCATATATATATGACATTTCCCCCTGAATTATTTTAGAATAATTTGCAGACATCATGCTTCTTGAGTTGAAGTACTCATGTATATTTCCTAAGAATAAGAATGTTGTACTATATAACCACAGTACAATTACGAAAAATGAAAAATTTATTATTAACATATGTAACTCACAGTGCACCTAGAATCACACATGCATTTGGTTGTCGTGTCCTCTAAAATTCCTTTAATCTGGAACAGTTTCTTAGTCTTTAATGACTGAGGTTGAAGAGGTTAGGTCACATATTTTCAGACTTTCCTCAATTTGGGTTTGCCTGAAACTTTCTAACGATTGGTTCAGTTATGCAGTTTGGCATCTACACCACAGAAGTGATGTTGCCCTTCCCAAGTGCGTCATATTTGTCGTGTTATTAATGATGTTGTCTGCCAAGGATCTCTGTGGAAAATTTCTACTTTTCTCTTTGTAATTAGTAGGTGATTTGTGAGAAGATACTTTAAGACAATGGAAATATCTTGTTCATCATCATATTTTCACCCATAAGTGCTGATTCACAGGTGTTTTTGTAACTGAATCAGTTAACCATAATATTTGCCTAATGGTGATGTTCTAACTTCATCAGGACATCTGTATTTTAAGTGGCATTCTGTGCAAAGGAAGTTTTCCCTTCCTTATATACTTTATTTATTTATATTTTAATTGCTATAATCAATTTTAATTCTCTATGAGTATTTTTTTTTCTTTATAATTTTATTTTTTAATGGGGTGACATCAATAAATCAGGATACATATATTCAAAGATAACAACTCCAGGTTATCTTGTCGTTCAATTATGTTGCATACCCACCACCCAAAGTCAGATTGTCCTCTGTCACCTTCTATCTTGTTTTCTTTGTGCCCTTCCCCACCCCCTGTTCCTCTCCCATTCCCCCCTCCCCCCCGTAACCACCACACTCTTATCAATGTCTCTTAGTTTCACTATTATGTCCCACCTACGTATGGAATAATATAGTTCCTGTTTTTTTCTGATTTACTTATTTTGCTTCGTATCATGTTATCAAGATCCCACCATTTTGCTGTAAATGTTCCGATGTCATCATTTCTTATGGCTGAGTAGTATTCCATAGTGTATATGTGCCACATCTTCTTTATCCAGTCATCTATTGACGGGCTTTTTGGTTGTTTCCATGTCCTGGCCACTGTGAACAATGCTGCAATAAACATGGGGCTGCATGTGTCTTTACGTATCAATGTTTCTGAGTTTTGGGGATATATACCCAGTAGAGGGATTGCTGGGTCATAAGGTAGTTCTATTTTCAGTTTTTTGAGGAACCACCATACTTTCTTCCATAATGGTTGTACTACTTTACATTCCCACCAACAGTGTATGAGGGTTCCTTTTTCTCCACAGTCTCTCCAACATTTGCTATTACCTGACTTGCTAATAACAGCTAATCGAACAGGTGTGAGGTGGTATCTCATTGCCGTTTTGATTTGCATTTCTCTAATAGCTAAAGAAGATGAGCATCTTTTCAAATATCTGTTGGCCATTTGTATTTCTTCCTGGGAGAAGTGTCTATTCATATCCTCTTCCCATTTTTTTATTGGATTGTTTGTTTGTTTGTTGTTGAGTTTTATGAGTTCTTTGTATATTTTGGATATTAGGCCCTTATCTGAGCTGTTGTTTGAAAATATCATTTCCCATTTAGTTGGCTTTCTGTTTATTTTGTTATCAGTTTCTCTTGCTGAGCAAAAACTTCTTAGTCTGATGTAGTCCCATTCATTAATTTTTGCCTTCACTTCTCTTGCCATTGGAGTCAAATTCTATGAGTATTCTTTATTTTGATTTTCCAATTGTTCCAGAATTGACTGGTGAGTGCTTTTAAAGTTAAAGCATATGTCCTTTGGACATATCCTCATTTATTTTATATGCCCCAGAAAAATGTTACCTTGAATTTCATACTTACAATTCTCCTTCCTGTGTCCATGTTCTATTATGCCAGGATAGTTTTTCAGTATTTTAATAGTTTCTGTGGACTTTCTGAGAGTAAGTCTTGTGTCACTATTAGAACTTTTTATTATTATTATTATTATTATTATTATCTCTTCCCATCTGCTTCTCCACCCCTCCCCCTCTCCTTCCTCTCTGTCTCTCTCTTCCCCTCCCGCAGCCGAGGCTCCATTGGAGCAAAAGATGGCCCGGGCGCTGGGGATGGCTCCTTGGCCTCTGCCCCAGGCGCTAGAGTAGCTCCGGTCTCGACAGAGCGACGCCCCGGATGGGCAGAGCATCGCCCTCTGGTGGACATGGGGCGCATGCGGGAGTCTGTCTGACTGCCTCCCCGTTTCCAGGTTCAGAAAAATACAAAAAAAAAAATCTTTATTAGAGATAATTTCCTTGATTTGTACCATTCAATTGTGTTTGTAAATTTCTCCATTAGCTTTAAAAATTGTCAAATATGTATTTAGGAAAGTGGAAATTCAAGCCTATGAAAGTTTAAAACGTGTATATATATTAAGATAAGGTAACTAATTAATAACACTTTATGATAAGAATCTAGTGAAATGTACTCATGAGCACTTGCATCAGTTAATAAGCTTTTTGAGCACAGTTGAGGTAAGTCTTCCCTCCAGTTTCATGGCACAGTGTTCTGGTTGTAGTTGGTGTGTAGGGATCAGGAACAAAGCACTCCAGTGTTTCGAAAAGGCAGCATAGAAGACAGCTTGCAAAAGTAGGAAATAGCTGAGTGCAAAAAGTACATCTCATCCAAGAGGAGCAAACATTTCTGTGTTCCCTGGAGGTTGTGAACCCAGCCTAACATAATCTTTGCTCTTCCAAAAAACCTAGAAATGAGGATTCTTATGAGAAATCTTCTACTTTTGAATATTTTAAAAGAACTTTTCAATCCATGATGTGGGATAGACAACCATGTCAGTAAGCCAGATTTGGTTATTAAGCCCCAGTTTGCAACCTCTGCTGGATGCAGTGGAGGGACTAACGGGTTGTAGCGAGAAGTAATTGGGTCAGAAAAGCTGGTTTTGGGCCAAGGATCACCACTTACTAATTGTGTCAAACTGAGGAAGTCACCTTTTAGTGTTAACTTTGATTCTCTTGTCAACTAGGGTGAATATGCTCAAGTACGAAGAAACCTACAGATCTCTGACTGTTACAACTTTATAATTCTATTGAAATTATATATGACTATGAACTTGAATCTTTTATTAAGCTTTGCTTTAAACTTAGAAAAATGAAATTTAAAAAATACGTAGTCTTTTTTTAATTCCTTTATTTACTTTTGACCTTTAACTTTAAACTTGCTAACTATATCTGTAGTTTCCTCTTGTTTGAGAGGCTCTGTGTTGGCCATCCGTAAAATCATTCATTCTTGTGCCAGATAGAGGCCTTGGCAATCCTGTGGGTTTTGTTTTTTTTTTTTTTTGTACACTCCAAGAAGATAAATTAGACATTCAACTCAATGCTTGTTCTGTTTATTTAACTGTTGATTTGATTACAACTGGTTTTGGTGAACACAAAAGCACACTTTCTATATTCATAAACTGTTATTTCTGCTTACTACTGTAAAGAACCAAATCTCTCTGGGCAGAAATTTTGGCAGAAATTTTGTCAGTTGCTGAGAACTTATGTTACTCTACATAAGGGCATTTTATTTGTATTGTCCATAGTGTGTTTGATCTATCTGAAATAACACATTGTACTTTAAAAGGTTATTTTAATTATCACTACGTTGTGTTTTATTCTCTTTCTTTTGAACAATTCTTTTATAAATCAGTATACCCCAAAACATAAAATACCATTTATGTTGAAATAATTTGAGCTTTGAAATTAGTAAGCTCTTGCCAACGCCCCTTCTGTAAAACAAAAGAATTAATAAAATCTGACTAAATAACTTTCTCTTTATGATTACATTGACTTTCTGAAAAAAGAAAATGGATGTTTGTGTATTTTTATGATGCATGCAAGCGGCATTCCTGCATTTTTCTTACTGCATGGTCTGGTTTTTAATTAGAATTGACATGCAATTACAAAGTGAACTGGTACAATTCTTTGGATAAATCAAGCAAAATTCTCTTCTACATCAGAAATCTTCATCTGTGAGGAAAAGTGCATTTTAAAAACTTGAATTATCTTGGCCCTGGCCGGTTGGCTCAGCGGTAGAGCGTCGGCCTAGCGTGCGGAGGACCCGGGTTCAATTCCCGGCCAGGGCACATAGGAGAAGCGCCCATTTGCTTCTCCACCCCTCCGCCACGCTTTCCTCTCTGTCTCTCTCTTCCCCTCCCGCAGCCAAGGCTCCATTGGAGCAAAAGATGGCCCGGGCGCTGGGGATGGCTCTGTGGCCTCTGCCCCAGGCGCTAGAGTGGCTCTGGTCGCAATATGGCGACACCCAGGAGGGTCGCAACATGGCGACGCCCAGGATGGGCAGAGCATCGCCCCCTGGTGGGCAGAGCGTCGCCCCCTGGTGGGCGTGCCGGGTGGATCCCGGTCGGGCGCATGCGGGAGTCTGTCTGACTGTCTCTCCCTGTTTCCAGCTTCAGAAAAATGAAAAACAAAACAAAACAAAAAAAACTTGAATTATCTTAATAACCACCTCAAATCTCCAATTAAATTTACTTATAAACATATCATGCTTTTGGATTTTTTTGTGGTGTTCTGTAATGTTCAGGGGTCATTGTATTTCTTGTGTATAATTCTGGAGCCAATGTACAGACTTCTACCTCTTACTTAAGAGTGTCCTCCTTGACTGATGTTTAGAAGAATTGGGAATATTTTTATTCATCAGCCCATTATACTTTTTAGAATATTGTATATTTTGCAAAACCTTATTTCAGCATGTTAAGTATGTAGTGTCTAAGTGTGTGTTGGTCTCAATTAGTATTTCTGTGACCTTGTCAAATTGCTTATGCTTTTGGATTTTTTTTCTTTTCACAGATGCGTTTTATAAAAGTATTTTGAGGATGAATATTTGCAGATAATTTTGAAATTGCCAAGCACCACATACAGTAAGTAATATGTATTTTTATTTTTTTTCACTCAATTGCATTCATACTGAATGAATTTGGCAGTCATAAAAGAACACATTTCTACTTATAGTTCTTGTTATTTATGAATATTGAGGAAAATGTATGTAAAAAATAATTGTATGAACTATTTGCTAGTCGGAATTAAGTTGTATAATTTCAAGATTTCTAATGACTGATTTTATTATTGTTCTATGTATATAACACACACAATAATATTTTTCACGTTTTATTTAAGATTTTTTTCCTCTGAATTGTAAGTTGAAAATAGTGAAGAAAAAATAGTGTCTTTTAGGCAGTGTTGAAAAGAAAGTTTTAAAAGGGAATAAGGAATTAAGTATTAAGATTTGCTGGTTAGCCCTGGCCAGTTGGCTAAGCGGTAGAATGTCAGCCAGGTGTGTTGAAATCTCGGGTTCAATTCCCAGCCAGGACACACAGCAGAAGTGACCATCTGCTTCTCCACCCCTCCCACCCCCTCTCTTCTCTTCCCACACCTGTGGCTTGAATGATTCTAGGAAGTTGGACCCCAGTGCTGAGGATGGCCACATGACCTTAGCTTGGTGATAAAATAGCTTGGTGGCTGGAACAACGGAGCAGTGACCCCAGATGGGCAGAGCATTGCCCTCTAGAGGGCTTGCTGGGTATATTCTGGTTGGATGCATTTGGGAGTCTGTCAGCCTCCCTGCCTCTCTCTTAAAAGAAAAAAAGACCTGCTGATTATTAAGATTTGCTGTATATTAGGTAGTTTATATGTAGTTACTTTCATTCTTACCCAAATATTTTAAGTTTATTATTTTTGTTTCAATTTTTTTTAAATAAGGAAACTGAGACTCAAGAAATTTTAATACCTTGATCAATATCTATTCAAAGTGATGAATATGGGCTTTGCATACAAGACTTTTGAAAAAAAATTGCCTTCTCCATTAACAGAAAAAGTTAAACAATCTTTATTTAAGAGTTCAAACATATTCTGATTATTTCTTTGGGTTTTTGTTTTGCTTAAACATTTTCCTAAAAATGTTGCAAGATTTTTTGTTTGTCTATCATGTTATTAAATTCATTTCAATTGTTGCTTTACAGTCCTTACTTGAATTGCTTTCAATTAGCTGGAAGTAAATGAAATGTAACCTCCTGAAACAAAGGTTACAAATAACCTCAATTATTGTTTTATAAAACATGTTTAGAATTAGAGTTTTGAAGTTCTTCAAGAGTCTTTTTTCATTCATTAAATACAGGTACACAATTAAATGCTGCCATTTTATTATTTTAGTCCTGGAAGAGACCAGAAAAATCATAAATTTTTGGCCTTGACATGCTCAAATTCTTTGTTTGATGAATTCAGCTGATCTCGAGGATAATTCTAAAACAATTTCCAAAAACAAGGTAGAATCAATGATGGCAGCATTGATATTTGTACATTGTCTTCAAATACAATTGCTTCAAAATGGCATTATAGTAGGTTAAGAATATAGACTCTGGCCTGACCAGGTGGTGGCAACAGTGGATAGAGTGTCAGACTGGGACGCGGAGGACCCAGGTTTGAAACCTTGAGGTCACCAGCTTGAGCGTGGGCTCATCTGGTTTGACCAAAGCTCACCAGCATGAGCCCAAGGTCGCTGGTTTGAGCAAGGGGTTACTTGGTCTGCTGAAGCCCGCCGGTCAAGGCACATATGAGAAAACAATCAGTGAACAACTAAAGTGCCGCAATGAAGAATTGATGCTTCTCATCTCTTTCCTTTCCTGTCTGTCTGTCCCTATCTATCCCTCTCTCTGACTCTTATCTCTGTCAAAAAAAAAAAAAAAGAGCCTGACCAGGTGGTGGCGCAGTGGATACAGCGTCAGACTGGGATGCGGAGGACCCATGTTTGAGACCCTCAGGTCACCAGCTTGAGTGTGGGCTCATCTGGCTTGAGCATAAAGCTCACCAGCTTGGACCCAAGATCGCTGGCTCGAGCAAGGGGTTACTCGGTCTGCTGAAGGCCCATGGTCAAGGCACATATGAGAAAGCAATCAATGAACAACTAAGGTGTCGCAACGAAAAACTGGTGATTGATGCTTCTCATCTCTCTCTGTTCCTGTCTGTCTGTCCCTATCTATCCCTCTGCTTCATAATCATGTCCTAAAAAGTATAAAACAAAAGTATCCAGTGAATATTTTATTGATATGCTCAAAATAAAAACTAAACTTAAGCCTTCTTTATAAACAGAATAGGGTGCTCTTTAGTAGACATTGTTATGTCTTTGAATGATCAATGAAGAAACAAACCATTTTGTCAAACATCAGGTACATATAGGATGTGGCAAAAGTAGGTTTACAGTTGTTTGTATGGAAAATAATGCACTAATTAATAAATAATAATACAAGAAAAAACTGTTTTGAGTACTCACCACTGTAACCAACTTTTGCCGCACCCTTTAAACAGTGTGTAAAACTAGCTTACATATATATACTATTGTGTGTTGAGTATATACCTAGGCTGAAAGTGTTTATTTGCTCTTTGGAGAAAAGAGGGGCAGTTGTGAGGTGCTTATGGAGGCCTAAATATTTATTTTGAAGGAGACAGGGCAAACTTATAAATACAAAGTAAAGAAAACAATGAAATGATTGTCAAATAATTTGGGGGAACAATCTCATCCAATGTTTTATTAAACAATATATGGAAATTGAGGAATGTGGCAAAAACAATATTTATTAAGCATTTACTCTATGCCGTGCACTTCGCATTCAGTGTCTCAGTTAATCTAAGCAGTAACACCATGAAGTAGGTATGTTATTATCTCTGTTTTTCATAGGAGAAAAATGTCGCACAGAAAGTTTAAATGTATCATTCATGTAAGTGAAGCCTCAGCTTGATCCAATTCTAAAGCTTCTTTACTTATCCTCTTAACCTGAGTGTTAGGCACTGCAATTCTATAGCTGATCTAACTTTCTTTAATTTTCATAAAAACACTGCTCCCAAACCTAGAATCATACATACGAATTCTTTAGTAAATAAATAGTTGATGATTTCTTTGCAACTAAAATGAATAACAATTACCTTATATTTAGTGTTGATAAGACCACTCAGCAATCCAAACCTAATTGCCTAATTGCCTTGAAAAATGTTGTTTGAGTAAAGAAAATTAAAAAAATAAAAAAGGCCTTCCCTAAAGTCAGAGACCATATCTTACACTTTTATTAGTCTTACTTTTCAGAATTTGAAGTGACCGACTGTGCCTTTTTCTTGAAGTCCTTCAGCCACTTTATGCAATGCAGAGAAGGTTGCAATGTAGAGTATATCTTAACTTACTCATTCTCTTCCCTATTTATCTTCAGGTGTATCAGCTTCCAGGGACATCTTTTACAACAGTTTGATCACACTGATACTTTAGCTTTTCAACAGTTTGGTGATCTTCTTCCATTTCAGTCATCCATTGATCACAGCCGGTTTCCACATTACTGCTGGAAACAACACATTGGCGACATTTTAGCTGAGGGGTATTTTTAAACTTATTATAAAATATTATTGCTCTAAAAATGAAAAGGTCAAGTCTTTTGAATTCTCACACTACTCTTTGTTTTAAGGCTGAAAAACTAATAGAATGCTTTACCTTTCTGTTTCAAGATTTGGTCTCTGACAGACAAAGCTAGTGATTACATTTTAGTAATTCTAGTTCATTTAATTCAATAGATATTTATCATATGCTCCTATAAGAGGCACTTTGCTAGGAAGTACTAGAGCAAGTGGGAGAGAAAGACAAAAATGACCCTCAAGAAAATTATGTCTCTAATTTGAGGAAATAAAATATGCCCAGGCATAAATAAAGCAAAGGATGGATATGTTATTAGGTTATGGTATCATGAGAGTAGTCCAGAGTAATCAATTAAATTAAGCTGTTTCAGATAATTTGAAAAGATTATATATGTGAAAAAATAAAGCATTAGAGGAGATTTCAGAAAGATGTAATTCTAAACTTCATTGGTTCATAATTTTATCATGGAGGGTTACATTTGCACTAGGCCTTGATGCAGTTGGATATGTTAACAGAGAATCAAGGAAATGGCATCCCCAGGTTCAGAGGTAAAGAGGCATACTTTACATTTAATGAGTAATAAATTAATTAGTTTGGCCACAAAGTAAGTTTCTTTTGTTGGGCTAAAATCAAATAACACTGGAAAATAAAGCTGAAGCTATGTCACAGCACATACTGGTAATCAGAGTAAGAAATTTGAATTTAAATTGGCAGGCAATTAAAAAAAACAGAGTATTTGGCAAAGGTCAATTCTGTGAATAAAACAAAATGTTTCATATTTGAATACTAGTCCGGAGTTGTCTTCAGGATAGATTCCAGATGGAAGACTTGTAGACAAGAAGAACAATTTTAGGAGAAAGTAGCAATATACAAATGAATAGATGAGGGTAAGATGTGAGGTCGTAGCAGTGGGAATGGAGAGGAAGGAATAGATGCAGATGAGATTTTGAAAAAGAATAGGGTTAAAGAGTAATAATAATAAGTAACAGTTCAGTAGCATTTACTATGTACTAGGCTTTGTTTTAAATTATTTACATGTATTATTTAACCTTCAAAAGTCCTGAGAGGGCCCTGGCCTGTTGGCTCAGTGGTAGAGCGTCGGCCTGGCTTGCAGAAGTCCCGGGTTCAATTCCCGGCCAGGGCACACAGGAGAAGTGACCATCCGCTTCTCCACCCCTCCCCCTCTCCTTCCTCTCTGTCTCTCTCTTCCCCTCCCGCAGCCAAGGCTCCATTGGAGCAAAAAGTTGGCCCGGGTGCTGAGGATGGCTCTGTGGCCTCTGTCTCAGGCGCTAGAATGGCTCTGGATGCAACACAGCAACGCCCCAGATGGGCAGAGCATCGCCCCCCGGTGGGCGTGCCGGGTGGATCCTAGTTGGGCGCATGCAGGAGTCTTTCTGATTGCCTCCCCATTTCCAACTTCAGAAAAATACAAAAAAAAAAAAAAAAAAGTCCTGAGAGGTAGACACTAATGTTATCACCATTTGCACAAGATAAAATGGAGGCATCCTTTAGCTAAGTAGATTGTCCCAGGTCAAGTACCTAGAAAATGGTAAGGCAGGTAGTTGAATCCAGTCAGACTCTAGAATTTCTGCTGTTAACCACTGTATATCATTTTTCGAAACCAATAACTGAAATTTCTGGCTTGAATGAACCGGACAATGATGTTATCAATGGTCAGAGAAATAGATCTTTTCCCCAGAGTTTACCCCTTTTTTAAGTTAAATCTTTGGCTGGGAAGAAAAAGTTGACCTTTAGGGAGAAATATCCCTTATGATTAGTGATGAATTTCTTCACTACAATACTTGGCAACAAGAGCAGAGTAATTTATGTTATTTCTCAATAAGTTAGAATAGTAAATATATCATCTCAGTGTGATTTGCCTTCTCTTCCTCGCAGTGCTTAAAATGAAACCAGTTTAGAGTGCTAAATTGAAGATTTAATGTCTTGGGACCATGAAAAACAAATTATTTTAGACTTAGTTTACCTATCAGACTAAACAATAATTTTGATGAGGGAAAATACCAGCATGCAGCATAAAAAGAATTCCTGTTTTTCTACATTGGAGAAGGTCATAATGTGCTGCTTAAGAGCATAGGCTCCAGAACCTTACCCATGCATGGGTCACATCCCCAAATGAGGCCTCTTAATGAGCCATGTGACTTTGCTTCAATTATAGAAGCGCTCTGTGCCTCAGTCTCTTACCTTTGAAATGTGATGGTGATGATACTATGTCTTCTGAATATTGTAAAGGTTAAATGAGATAAAGCACTTAAGTAGCTCCTAACATACAGTAAATTCTCAGTAAAAGTTATGTTCATTGAGCGTTATTTCATCTATCATAATATTTAGTTTATAAAATTTAATTAGAGAACTATTACCATTTTAAGCTTTTTGATTGTGAATTTTTAGGCATCAAGGATACAAAACTATGAATTTTACAAGCAGAGACCCATATAACTATCACACAAATCAGGAAATAGAGCACTTCCTGCTTTCTAGAAAACCTGCTTTTTCTGTCTCTAAATGTTACAGCTCTTCCATCAGTTGCCTGACAGATAGTATTTTTGTGACTTTTGTGGTAATCACTTTCTTGTTTTTTATCATAGTTTAACATTTCATCATGCATCCCTATATACAAAATTTATTCTAGCTTTATTTTTGAATCTATGTACATAATAATCATATAGCATGCATTTCTTTGTGTCTGGTTTTCTCTCCTGAACATATATTTCTGAGTTTCATTAATGTTTTTGGACAGTTTATGAATTTTCATTGCTATAAAAACTACAGAGTTTTATTCCTTGTACTGTATTGTTGAAGGACATTTGAGCTATTTCTGAGTTTGGGCAATTATAACTAATGCTGCCATGAACATTCTTTTAAATATTTCTTGCTGCACAGAATGTGCATTTCTGTTGGTATATGTATTTAGCAATGAAATTACTTGGTTGAATTCTATGTGAATTTTCAATTTTAATGGATACTGCCATACAGTTTTCCAAAGTAGTTATACCAATTACACTCCAATCAGTGGTGTATAAGATTCCCACTATTTTATCCTTACAAATACTTGGAATAATGAATCCTTTTAACTTTAGCTATTCTCATGAAAATATAGTTTACATTTCCCTCTTGAATTAATGTAGTTATGTTATGTGGTTTAATTGCCATATGCATATTATTGTCTGTAAATTGCCTGCCTATTTTTCTGTTGTGTTGATTTTTTAATTATTATTGCGCAGACATTAGTTATATGTAGATTAAGTCCCCCTTTCAATTAAATTTTGCAAATACCTTTTACTGTCTGTGACTTCCTTCTTCAGTTTCTTAATGGCATTTTTGATAAGGAAGAGTTTCCAATTTTAATTATTTTTCTGCCTCTTTACATTTAGACCATTCCACTTACAATTGATTTTTGTGAATGATTTGAAGTAAAAAACAGTTCTATTTTGCTCACAAATACCCAGTTGTTACAGATTCATACTGAAAATTTTCTTTTGCCTACTGCTCTTCATTGCTATTTTTTTTTATCATACATCAAATATTCATATATGTCTGTGTTTTGGGAACTAACTATTCTTTTTTATATAATTTATTGGGCTGACACTGGCTAAAAAAACTATACAGATTTCAGGTATACAGTTCTGCAACACGTCGTCTGTATCCTGTGTTACGTGTTCAACACCCCGCCCAGTCGTCTCCATCTATCACCATTTGTCCCCTATAACCACCTTTACCTCCCCTCACCCCAACCCAGCAATCACACTGTTGTCCGTTTCGATTAGTTATTTCTCTTCTTCTTTATTTTTTGTCTTTTTTTGCTCAATCTCTCCACCCACCTTACCCAGCACCACCCCTGCCCCTGACAGCTGTCAGCCAGCTCTCTATTTATGATTCTGTCTCTATTTTGCCTGTTAGTTCATTTTGTTCATTGGATTCCACCTATGAGTGAAATCATATGGTACTTGTCTTTCTCTGACTGGCTTTTTAATTGGCCTATTAGTCTCTTCTTACTACTTGTGACATTTTAATTATGGTGACTTTTTAATTCTTGATATTTATTAGACCAAGTTCTTCCACCATGTTTTTATTAAAGGCATTTTGACTTTGCCTATTTCAAATGAATTTTAGAATTACTTTCTTAAGTTGGACAAGAAAGCTGTGGTCCTGGCCAGTTGGCTCAGCAGTAGAGCATTGGCCCAGTGTGTGGAAGTCTTGGGTTCGATTCCCAGCCAGGGCACATAGGAGAAGTGCCCATCTGCTTTTCCACCCCTCCCCCTTTCCTTCCTCTCTGTCTCTCTCTTCCCCTCCCTCAGCCAAGGCTCCATTGGAGCAAAGTTGGCCCGGGTGCTGAGGATGGCTCTGTGGCCTCCTCCTCAGGTGCTAAAATTGCTCTGGTTGCAGCAGGGCAACTGCCCAGATGGGTGACCTTCGTTGCCTGGTGGGCATGCCGGGTGGATCCTGGTCAGTTGGGTGCATGCGGGAGTCTGTCTGCTGCCTCCCCACCTTCTCACTTCGTAAAAATACAAAAAAAAAAAAGCTGTAATTTTAGTTGGGATTGAATTTAATTTATTGTTAAATAAATTTTTAAAGAATTGCATAATTACAAAATTGACTTAATTTATGAAAATCATATATATCATATTTAGGTCTTTTAAATTTATCTCAATCATATTTTATGGTTTTCTGCATAGAGGTCTTATACATTGTGGTTAATTTCCTACAATTTTTTTTTTTTTGTGACAGAGAGAGAAAGAGAGGTACAGACAGGTACAGACAGGAAGGGAGAGAGATGAGAAGCATCAACTCTTCCTTGCAGCACCTTAGTTGTTCATTGATTGCTTTCTCACATATGCCCTGACTGGAGGGCTACAGCGGACTGAGTGACACCTTGCTCAAGCCGGTGAACTTGGGCTCAAGCTGGTGAGCCTTGCTCAAACCAGATGAGCCCACGCTCAAGCTGGCGACCTCGGGTTTTGAACCTGGGTCCTTTGCATCCCAGTCTAATGCTCTATCCACTGCGCTGCCACCTGGTCAGGCTCCTACATGTTTTATGCAGTTTAATATATATATTTATATATTTATTTATATAATTTTTTGAGAGAGACAGAAAGAGAGGGATAGACAGGGACAGATAGACAGCAAGGGAGAGAGATGAGAAACATCAACTTGTAGTTGCAGCACCTTAGTTGTTCATTGATTGCTTTCTCATATATGCCTTGACTGGGCATATATCGTCTCCAGCCAAGACGGTGACCCAGTGCTCAAGCCAGATAAGCCCATGCTCAAGTGGGAGACCTTGGGGTTTCGAACCTGGGTCCTCAGCATCCCAGTCTGACACTCTTTCCACTGTGTCACTGCCTGGTCAGGCTATATTATATATTTTTAAAACTTTATTTTCTTATTTAAAAATGTAATTTTCATATTGACTTTGCATGTAGCAAATTGTACATTCACTTAATTTCAATATATTTTTAGTATATATTGCTTTGGATATTTTATAATATATAAAGAACTATGTTGTCTATGATCAAAAATAATTTTTTTTACTGCTTTTCAAACTTTATACTTTTTTTCTCTTTCATACCTTATTGAATTGGCTAGAATGGATTGACACAATGCTGAATGCATGTGGTAAAAATTCTTATCCCCTAATCAAAGGGAACATTTTTACCATTTTACTATTAAGAATGTTTACTTAATAAGAACTATAATTGTTTTGGTAATAACCTATATTAGATTTAGAAATTTCTTTTTATTTTCTGGGATTTATAATTATAACTTGGTTTTGTATATTATTAGATGCTTCTTCTGTGCCTATTGAGATTATAAAACATTTTTTCTTTTGTACTGTGTTAATCTGATGATTTAAATTGATTGATTTTCTTTTCAGATTTCAGATTCCAGCAGCAGAGAGGCTACTTCCCTGTACTTAGTGTGAGATTGAGAATGACACAGGATTTTCTGTATTTACTGTTCCCCCTTCAGCATTTCCCACGCACATGCCCAACAGAGGAAGCCTCTTGTCAGACTGCTGTATCCACAGTGGCGGAGGGCTGTTGCTTGCTATTTGATGCAGTGCCCCCGGTGGGAGCAGGAGGAATCTAGATTCCTTTGCTCCTTAACTTAGACTTGTCCTGTGCCCCTGGGCCTTGGGTGTGTGGCTCTTTCTGTGTTCCTGCCCATTCCATGGCGCCTCGCCCACATGCCTCCTTGACTCTGTGGAGTTCTTGGTGGGAGTGTCCTGTTCTCTTAGTGATAACGGATTTCTGCTCTGCATCGGTGTCAGATTCTGGGCCCACCACAGCGGCCTGCCCCTCCGGCAGGGCCAGATAACTTTTGCTTCTATCTCTTTTGCAGAAATTATGGGTCTTTTCCAGGGCCCTGGGAGTATGAGTTTTTTTTGTCCTAAGAGGCTAAATTTCCTTTTTATTAGAGAACATTTAGGGAATTGGAAAGGATTTTGTACTTTTGCTCACCAAAGTGCTCTCTTTGGTGTCCTGTCCTGCCTGCTGTCTTCCTTCTGAGCAGACAGTTGAAAGGGGGAAAAATAGAGCTAATGAATGAGTGTGCATCCCTTTGTGTGTGATGGACCCCAGGGTGTCTGTACTATTCTGTTGACCCATTCTGGCCCTTAAGTATTTTTTATTTTTTTTTACAATTTTGGCTATTTTCTTCTTACCCACTTTTGTAATGTATACCTGTTCTTCTCATGCTTTGGTGAAGGTGAAATGGTTTATGTCCTGTCTCTCGTCAGTATGGCTATTACCTTTGAGATTTAGTTCCTCTCTTCTCTCTTGGCCTGGCAACCCCAGGTCACTTTTGTTGAACCGCAGGGCTCAACAAAAGTTATTTTGCAGGTTGTCTGGTCTTTTCTTATGGTTAGGATAAGAGCAATATTCTATTGTGGTTTTTGACCTTCTAAATGGGAGAAAAACTGCAAATTCTTTCATATCCATTTCAACTTAACTTTTCAGTTTCCAATGCTGGATGAGTTGTTTTTTGTTTTTTTTCCTTCACAAATTACCTACTATGCATTTGCCAGAGCCTGAAGTCTTGGATTAGTGATACTTTTAGTAATCTTTTAATACAAATATGAGTTGTTGCTGTCACAGTTTTGGGAGGAATTTCAGCCCAATGGAATTGTAGCACCTTGGGTATTAGGGAATCTAGTCACTTCCTGTAAGATTGTTCTACCATTTTAGCCATAAGACTTCATCCTCAAGGGTTTTTCAATGGCTGAGGTGATTACTGGAGGCCAGCCATCATATTTGGTTGTATGCAGCAAGAATGAAAAAAGAAATGCAATGACAAAGGGGAATGACAACAGCTAAGTTAGCCTTCTCTAAAAAAAAGTTCCCTGGAAACTTCACCAGTATTTTCTACCTAACCATTACTACTTTTTGTTGCAAAAGAAGCTGTTACATTTAGTGTTTCAGCAGCACACACAACTGCTCTGAATATCTTCCTCTGGTGGAAGTGAAAGTTAGATATTGTGTAGGCTCTTAGTTTCAGTCACAGAGGAGAAGACTACATTTAGGTTAACCTGATTTCTGGTGCAGGATGGTGTGAGTTAAAATATACAGGTTCTATTAATAACCAGAACAGGGTTCTGATCTCAGCTCTGCAAATTACTAGTGTTGTCACCTTGAGTAAGGTCTTATCCTAACTGCTCTTACTTTTTCAGCTATGAAAGGCTGTGGTAATAACGGCCTCGAAGCATTTTGGTGAATTATAAATATGCTAATATATGCTAAGGGTCTGTCACATAGGAAAGTATCAATAAATGGTTTCTTTTATTGTACCCACATTATGTTAACATAAACTCAGTTCTTTAAGGAGGCAGAGCCTATTCATGCCTAATAATGATAGGGTAGAAAGGCAATTTACCTAGTTTCTCATGGGTAAAGCTTCATCTTTTAGATGGGATTGAATGTCAATTTCTGCCCTTTAAGTTTATTATTTTTATATTTTAAACTATACTGATATATTGATCAAAATTTAGGTTCATAATAGTAGCACTTTATGTAATGGCAAGCACGAAGAAGATAGAATGTGTTCCACTTTGAATTCTGCCATTAGAAGTTATGGAACTAGTGTAAGACATTATAACCCTCTGGACTTCAGTTTTGTCAGCTGACAAATCAGTTAGGTGGACAAGTTGATCTTTGACCCCTATATAACAGCTTCAAAGCTCCTCAATTCTATGCATTTTTATTTGCCTTAGGCAGATTCTCTTGTGTATATTATCTCCTCTGATGCAAGAAATATCCTGAAGACCAGCAAATAAGTGATGAAGACTTCTTTATTTGAATCAGAGTTGAAATTTCATAGGAACTGGTTTTGTTGAAAAGTTTTGCTAGTTCTGAGATGAAATAATAGGCATTAATTGAACAACATAGTGTTGTATGTTAGAAAACTGGCTTTAAGCTCTGGTTGTGAAGTTTGCTGGCTTAGACAGTGTGTCACTTTGAGCAAGTCACTTAATTTCTCTGAGCTTGAGATTTATAAAACTGGCAACATATATCAAGGCCATGATGAGAATCAGATGAAATAAGAACAATGTAAAAGTACTTTTAAAAACTGAACTAGTTCAATTCTAAGCTTTTTATAAGGTCTGTAGGTAAAGTACAGAAAATGCCCAAACTCTCTGGTATCGAGATTGTATGATGATGTTTTACAAATAAAATACAGTGAAATAAAGCTGTTGAGGAACCCTGTTTCAAAGTGTAGTTTAGATTTGGCCAGTCTATTTATCAGCCACAGGAAATTGTCACAAGTGGGGGGTCATCTAGTGCACTTCTCAGAGACTGGACCAGCAAGGCACGCCTGTGGCTTTATGTATGAAGTGTCTCCGTGAGGTAAATTTGCAGGTGTGATCTTTCCCTGCATCTGAGGCATGGCGCTTGTGATCCACTGAGGCAGAAACAAGTAACAAATCACTTGCAGTGTGTGACTGTTAGTGCTGTCTGCTCTCTTCAATCTGCCCACATGAGTTGACAGTTAAGGTTCCTTCTCTGTAAATAGCATGTTATTAGTAAAAGCATGGTTGACACATGGCAAGATAATTTCTATTGTTAAACTAATTAAATGCAACAGCAGTGCTCAGTCTGAGAGAAGATATTCTGTTCTTTGAGAAAAGCCTAGAGATTATTTTTGTCCTCAAAGTGACATATGTCAAGCTTATATAGCCTCTGTTTCTTTACATGTATGTACATTTACTCATCTAGTCACCACCTTTTGAAACTCTTGAATTATGCCATATGTATAGTAAAGTGTGTAAAGTGTACTAATATTAAGTATATGGACTGATAGATATTTACAAAGTTATATAATTATGTTACTATTATCCAAATTAAGATATAGAACACATCTAAACACCCCAATTTTCAAATTTTCCCTTGCACCTCTTCCCCATCAATAACCTTTTGGTTTTTAATATTTTTTATTTTGGATTTAGAATATTAAGCTTCTAAAAAGGTATAAAATATTTCGAAGGGCAATTCCAACCCTTAAAATTTTTCTGAAAGTGTTCATTGTTATAAGAAAAATGAAAAACATCTAAATAATAATGAATAATGCAATGACCTATAATAATAATATTGTAAGTAATAACTTTATTATATAACCAGTGAAATAAAACAATTGAAATGTTTAAACCTCATGAAATTCTGCCCAAATCTCCTACCTATGAACCAAAAAACAGAACCTCTACCCAGGCTGGTGAGTTCTGTATAGGTCATGTTGCCAGGCAACCTCAGTTAGTATCAGAGACACCCAGTTGAGCAGCAGAGAGTCAAACTAGAAGGTATTTTGGAAACAAAAGGCTTCATCAAAAAGAGAAAGAGTGAAGAGGGAGAGAGAGAAAAATAAAAAATGTCAGTTGAGCATTTATCTATGTTAGTAATGACCACAAATAATTTTGTTTTTCTAGCAACATGCAGCTAGCTTACTGCAAAATTCTTTGGGTTTCTGCTTTCTTCACGGTATTTTCCTCCTTTGCTGTGTTTACAGGTATAATGCATCATCATTAATTTTTAGGAGAGGAGGATGTTGCAAATCATTTTTAGCACGTTTAAATCATGCAACTAAGAGTTCATTGAAATTTCAATTATAAAACATTGTGTTTGATTCAGTCATGTTTAAAATAACCTGATTGTTAAATTGATATACTTTGTTAAAAATGGAAAGTGCATAACAAAATACCTACTTTCTGGAGCTAACCCTTTTCTTAGAAGGTAAGGAGGAATAGAGAGGGACACATGCCTACATCCTTCTGGGCTGACATCAGAAGTGCTTATGTTCACCAAGCAAACAGATGACCATTTGGGATGACAATTTCAACTAAGCCCTCTACTCCAAGAATGGAACTATTTGTACTTTTCTAGAGAGATGTCTTCTGTTTCCCACAGTTGTATGAAGCCTTTTCTACTGTCCTATACTCTAACCTTTCTTCCTTTTTACTTATCTTTCTTCTTAACAGATGACACAGAGAAATTGGCATCTGTAAGATATGAACAGAGGAGGTTACTTCTCATTTACCACTATTCATTCTTCTTTTCAGCGCTTCTTGTTCTGTAAGCCAATGCTCTTCATGTATGCTCTGGATCTCATCCCTGTCCATGGTCTATGAGCCCTAACTCAGATGAGTATTTACTTTCTGTTCTAGATCTTCAACCCTCTCCCTCTCTTGATTTCTTCCCTTTGGCATTAAACATGCCCACATACCTTTTTCCTCAAAAACAAAACCACATCTGTGCACAAATCTCTCCTTTATCCTAAGTGCATTTTCAGCTACACAACACTTCTCTGTTTCTAGCAATGTTTCTTAGAATAGTGTATATTCTGTGTCTCAAATCTACATCCTCCATTCACACTCCGACATACTGAGGCTTACTTTTTCCATTTTTCTGAAAAATGGCTTACATCACTAAAGTTATTTCTGGGACTATAATAGAATAAACTTTCTTAATCTCCTAGCACAATTTTGAATCACACCCTCTATTTTAAAGATATTGTTTTTACTGGGATCTGTTACTACACTCTCCCGTTTTCCTCTTCCCCCTCAGACCCCTTACCCAGTCTCATTTGTGGGCTTATTTTTGTTTCAGACTTGTACATTATAAGATTGTTTGTGGTGCCCCTTCTTTTTTTCACATTCAGTCTCACTACAGAAATTTTACCAGTTCCCATGGCTTTAATTAACATTGTTTTGCTGACTCCCTGTTCTTTACTTCTCCTGAAATTCAGTTTCTACACTCGCCTACCTTCTGGTCAGCTCCACCTGTATGTCTCATAGTAGCCTCAAAATTGTCAATGTATACTAGCAAATGTACGAATGCTCCTATTTTTTCTGTTATAAACTTAACTAAAAATAGAGTGGTGGAATCAATGAAGAATAAAATTAAGATAATAAAATCAGTATCCTTAGCAATGATGCTGGCCCTAGAAATCTTAATCTTGAACATGTCTTCGATTTTTATCTAGAACTGCTATATTATAAACCTCATGAGGTTAGCTATCCCAAGCATCTAGTGTGAGACTTGGAGCACTTAGGTACTTTAAAATTATTTGCTGAAGAAGTGAAATAAATAGCTGATATTTGAATGAATCTTGAATGCTTTTATCTCTTTTTGAGTTGTATTAACAAATTCTTTTTCTTGTCATGATATTGATCACAATAATAGCAATGACTAACATGCACTGGGTAGTTACTGTTTAGTGCTAGTTCCTCTGATACTCATTATATGTTCCTAGTTGTTACCATGAATCTATATGTAGGTATAGTTCTTATAGCCATTTTATAGACATGAAACAACTGGGATTAGCTGGGCAAATTAACCTTCATTACCTCTAAATGAAAGGGTGGCAGAGGTGAGAATTGAATCACACTCCAGTACTCCTAATCATGCTATATATTGCTGCATTTTTACAAAAAATAATGCTTTCTCTATTTCTGGCTCTTTGATACAATTGTTCATTGTCCTGATGTTTCTGATATTATTTAGACTTCATTTTCTCAGAACTGGCGAATAGCTACAAGCATGTATTTAGATGTCAGTTACCATTTTGGTTTGGATTGAAATGAAAAAATAGCTTAGAATATTCATTCAGGCTTTAGGTTACAGAAAAGAGACTTATGTAAAATGGTAAATGGGAATTATGGAGAAATGTTGGGGTTTTCTCTATAGAAGGAGATGAGAATACAGAAAAGTTAGGGAAAGAAGGGGAAAATAATTGACACATGAAAAAACCATTAACAAATATATTTTATTTGTTATGCATATATATTTATTTATATGCAGAGCCAACTGCATGTTGAAATGAAAAATAAATAAAATGATTTTTATAATTGAGAAAAAGTTTATGGAGAGGAAATGAGATGAATAAAACAGGAGCATAAGAAATATGATGAAAGGAAATATGATTTAAATATGACCAAATAGAAATATAATTAAACAAAATTAGAGGAGTGGGAATAACCAGGAATTTAAAATGGCATAAAAAAAATCCTGTGCATTAGTAAATATTTTTCATTGATTCTGATTGCTGCCTTTGTACATATCTTTTCCAAAAATGTGAAGCCAAAAGAAAAATAAACCATTGATTGCTGTTCTGCTGTGATGGAGCTGGATGAATGTGAGAAATATGAGAATTTTTATCCTGATTATGTTTTTTCTTTTTGCAGGAACATAATCATACAAGCATTTTCTTTCTCAGTTTGAACACTGTTTTATTCCACAGAAATTAACAGATAATTGATTCTGGAATGGAGTACACCTACTGATTTGTTCTGATGTCAATCAGCAGTTAGAATGTATTTACTAGGCTTCTCAAATGCAAAAGAAAATATTGTAACCATTTAGCCATATAAATAGTGGAGTTTACCTTGGACTAAACAGATGTTATTGATTGTGAAGCTTTATACTTTTGCTGTTTTAACTATAAAACCTTTGGAAAAAATGAGCTGTTTGCTTTTAGTTTTGAACCTTGACTCAAAAATAAACTCTAATAAGAAATACTGTCTATTAATAACTCATGGTTTCTCACTGCTATAATGTAAGCTATAAAGATATTTCAGCTTTTTTTTATTATTTATTTATTTATTTTTGTATTTTTCTGAAGCTGGAAACAGGGAGAGACAGACAGACTCCCGCATGTGCCCGACCGGGATCCACCCGGCACGCCCACCAGGGGCGACGTTCTGCCCACCAGGGGGCGATGCTCTGCCCCTCTGGGGGGTCGCTGTGTTGCGACCAGAGCCACTCTAGCGCCTGGGGCAGAGGCCAAGGAGCCATCCCCAGCGCCCGGGCCATCTTTGCTCCAATGGAGCCTTGGCTGCGGGAGGGGAAGAGAGAGACAGAGAGGAAGGAGGGGGGGATGGAGAAGCAAATGGGTGCTTCTCCTATGTGCCCTGGCCGGGAATTGAACCCGGGTCCCCCGCACGCCAGGCAGACGCTCTACCGCTGAGCCAACCGGCCAGGGCCCATAAAGATATTTCTAGAAAGGAAATTTAACAATTGAGGTAAACTGGAGTAGGGTAATAATAGATTCTTTCCTTGCTCCCCCACAGTCCTCCAACCCCCTACCATATCTATAACTAATTTCTGGTGAACAACTGGAAGAATTTTTTCTAGAAGTTAACTGGCAACTACGCACAAAGTGATCAATGCACATACATCCTTCGACTCAGAGACATAATATTATTTAATTATTGCATTAAAATGATAATTAAGGTCATTTATAATAATATACATAGATTAGACATTTGAAAGCAGACAATAAGATAGAGTATATGAGTTTTATACTACATTGTTTTTTCTTGTCTCTGAGTGAAGAACAGATACTAGGGTGCTTGCTCTTAACAGGGAGATTTTTTTGCCCAGGGTAACAATATTTAAATCTAAACATTTTTGTCAACTCAATAATGATTTTTTCAAAAATTGCAGTATACTATTGATAGGAGATTATGTTTTCTATACCAATGATTACTGCAGTTTTCAGGTATTTTAATTAGCATGACATTTTAATATATATTATATAGAAGAGAAGAATACTTTGGGGTTTGAGTAGGTATGTCTTCAATATATTAAAATGTTCTAATTTTAATCTGTTTAAGCCAAATTTAAAATTTATGTTGTTTTCTATGAACTTAGTTGGGTTTGATGAACTATATAGGCTGCAATAATGAGAGTGATTAGAAGTGAGTGGTCTTCCCCAACTGCAGTGGTCACTTTTAAATACTGATTCTGATGGTTTTATTATTTTTTTTTATTATTTATTCATTTTAGAGAGGAGAGGGAGAGACAGAGAGAGAGAAGGGGGGAGGAGTTGGAAGCATGAACTCCCATATGTGTCTTGACCAGGCAAGCCCAGGGTTTCGAACCGGCAACCTCAGCATTTCCAGGTTGATGCTATATCCCACTGCGCCACCACAGGTCAGGCTGATTCTGATGGTTTTAAAGGGGTCATTTATTTAGAAGAAAGACCACAAATGCTACCAGAAAAAGGTAGATCATGAATCTTGGGTGAAACTCCAGGTATGAAAAGATAGTCACTTTTTTTTAAAGTTATAATAGTATTTGATACATAGGTAAACATAGTTCTTGATGAGCCACATAGATTTTATAATATTGGAGACTGATAAAGAAGATAAATTTGGGGACAGAATACTTAAATTAGGCTTTATTATTTATTTATTTCTCTCAGAGACAGAGTCAGAGAGAGGGAGATATAGGGACAGACAGACAGGAACAGAGAGAGATGAGAAGCATCAATCATTAGTTTTTCGTTGGGACACCTTAGTAGTTCATTGATTGCTTTCTCATATGTGCCTTGACTGCGGGCCTTCAGCAGACCAAGTAACCCCTTGCTTGAGCCAGCGACCTTGGGTCCAAGCTGGTGAGCTTTGCTCAAACCAGATGAGCCCACGCTCAAGCTGGCGACCTCGGGGTCTCGAACCTGGGTCTTCCGCATCCCAGTCAGACGCTCTATCCACTGTGCCACCACCTGGTCAGGCAAATTAGGCTTTATTTTAATTGGAGGTTCTATCCTTTCCTTTCTTATTTACTTAGTTTCATGAATGACTTTTGACAGACGTCTGGGTCTCTTACTTTCTATTTGTTACATTTCATTATAGCTGTGTATGTGCCCATGCATATGTGCAAATATCACAGAACTCAGACTTTACTCCTTATCACTATTATTGGTAGGTTTTTATTAACTCTAAAATAAAACATATTTCTCCATCATTCAGATAACATACCATTTCTGATTAATTTGGAAATTCACAAAAATAGTGAGGGGGATGCAAAAATTACACACTTTTCCATCTATTTTTTCAGTACTTTTATGAGTAATGTAAAATAATATATAGTTGTGATCATAGTGCAAATATCTTGATTTGTTTAATTTCATATTTTTTATATAAGCTTTTCTTATGTTGTTACAAAATTTAATAAGTTTCTAATAGCTGCATAATATACTGTCAGTTAGCTATGTATTTTGAACTCTTTTAAATAAATAATTCTATCATACCATTACCATGCACAGACATTTTTTTTTTTTTTTTTTTTTATTTTTCTGAAGCTGGAAACAGGGAGAGACAGACAGACTCCCGCATGCGCCCGACCGGGATCCACCCGGCGCGCCCACCAGGGGCGATGTTCTGCCCACCAGGGGGCGATGCTCTGCCCCTCCGGGGTGTCGCTCTGCCGCGACCAGAGCCACTCTAGCGCCTGGGGCAGAGGCCAAGGAGCCATCCCCAGCGCCCGGGCCATCTTTGCTCCAATGGAGCCTTGGCTGCGGGAGGGGAAGAGAGAGACAGAGAGGAAGGAGGGGAGGGGGGTGGAGAGGCAAATGGGTGCTTCTCCTGTGTGCCCTGGCCGGGAATTGAACCCGGGTCCCCCGCACACCAGGCGGACGCTCTACCGCTGAGCCAACCGGCCAGGAGATTTCCTTTCTTTATACTATTTCTGTTCTCTATTATTAGAATAAATACTTTATTATATTAGATTGCTTTATATTGATTAACAAGTTATAGTCTTTAGCAATTTCATATGATAAGGTGCTCTGCTAATAAGAACGAATTATAATTCTTTGGGGATATAATAATTTTACTTAATTGTTAATTTGGAGCTAATTCAATATTCTGATTTTTAATTCTTTATTTACATTTTTCTTCTAATTGCCTGTCTTTTAACACACTTAAATTATGATTAATAACTTCACCAGGAAGGTTGCAGAAAAAAAACTGAAGCTGCAAATGAAAGTAATAATTAAATATGTAGCAACCTTAATAATGTGTTTTTTGTATTCAAAAATATTTTTGGGTTAGAGGAATTTGTTAATGTTATTTTAATTAGTTTTAAGAAAGGTATATTTTTCTTCCGTGTATCAATATGCTAAAAAGCAGAAAATCACAGGCCCTGGCTGGTGGCTCAGTGTATAGAGTGTCAGACTGGTATATGGACATTCCATGTTCGATTTCTGGGCAGAGCACACAGGAGATGCCATCATCTGTGTCTCTCCTTCTCCCTCTGCCCTTTCTCACCCTCTTTCCCTCCTGCAGCTATTGGCTCAGTTGGTTTGCGTGTTGGCCCCAGGCCCTAAAGATAGCTTGGTTAGTCTGAGCGTGTCAGCCTCAGGTGCTAAAAATAGCTCATACTGGAGCATCAGTCCCAGATGGGGTTGCCAGGTGGATCCTAGTCAGGGCGCATGTAGGAGTCGGCCTCACTATCTCTCCTCCTCTCAACAAAAAACAAAAAACAAAGCAAAAACAAACAAAAAACCCTCATAAGTTTAAAATATTCAAGCAGGCAAGTAAAATTTTTACATTTGTGTAATAAATGTGTGATAAAGTTTCAGGAAGGAGCTCTAACTCATTCTACATCCAGAGTTTCCTGAAGCCTAGTTACTTTGCATTCCTCTTTTTCATGCTTCTGGAATCCTATTGTACTCGAGAGTTCTGGGTTTTCATTTGACTCTCCTTCACTTTCTATCTCCCATTAATTACCAGCTGAGCAGAGTGACTCTGATGTAATTTTATAAGATAATTTAATACTATTCTCATTATTTTCTATAAATAAACATTTCTGTTTTAGAAAGAAAACCTAGGCAAGAAATAACCACAAAATTTTATACATTTCAAAGAAGGAACACTTGTAATTCATTTCTTATATCTTTTGTCACAAGGAATTCAGAAGCCTCAAGGCCAGGTAGGAAGCTGAGGTTAAGATTTTCTAATGATTAGCTGCCTCAGTGGGAACATTTTTTTTCTTTTTAACCATGTGATTTATGGCAGAAGATGGCCAGCTTGCTGGTAGATGTCTATTGGGAACTGTCTAAATGCTCTGTTGTTGTCTTAAATCTCTAGGTTTTATATCCTGTTGAACATTTTGGATTTTTATTTTCCCTCTTGGTAACTAATAATGAACAAGCTTAAACAACTGGTATGGCATGTTATTAGATGAATACTGAGAAGTCACTAAATACCTTAAAAAATGAATGATGAGCAATTTTTAGATTGTGTGTAGAAAAATTTTATTATATTTTTGAGGGTCATTATTGCTTTTTACAAGCTTTCTTTATGAAGACTTAATTTCATTATGGTTTTTTTTTTTTTTTTTTTTTTGTATTTCTCTGAAGCTGGAAATGGGGAGAGACAGTCAGACAGACTCCCGCATGTGCCCCACCGGGATCCATCTGGCACGCCCACCAGGGGGCAACACTCTGCCCACCAGGGGGCGATGCTCTGCCCCTCTGGGGCGTCGCTCTGTCGTGACCAGAGCCACTCTAGCACCTGGGGCAGAAGCCAAGGAGCCATCCCCAGCGCCCAGACCATCTTTGCTCCAATGGAGCCTTGGCTGTGGGAGGGGAAGAGAGAGAGAGAGGAAGGAGAGGTGGAGGGGTGGAGAAGCAGATGGGCACTTCTCCTGTGTGCCCCGGCCGGGAATCGAACCCGGGACTTCTGCACGCCAGGCTGACGCTCTACCACTGAGCCAACCAGCCAGGGCCAATTTCGTTATGTTTTAATGGTAATTTTTTCTTGTAAAGTCTCATTAACATATATTTTAGGCTTTGACATTTATAGCATCTTCATAGAAAAATGTTCCTATAACCAAACATGACTAAAAAGACCTATGTGTAACAAACTGCCTTGACAAATGGTATCTGCCTTATAAACATTCTCTATGAATCTCCACTCTTTTTTCATCTCTCTATGCCTTATCATTCTGTTTGTTGCTGAATTCCCTCAACATTAATTATTACATATAACTATATGTTAATAAAAGTTATATATCTTGAAATCATTCCTATGTTTCACTTACCTCCTTTCTTATTTCTACCTCAAGGCTCTTGTCTATTTCCCTGTAGGACCCTGAGCCAGAAGGCAGAGATTGTGACTGTGTTTTGCCTTTAGTGCCTAGCACAGTGTTGGCATTTATCTATATAGACAATTGTATCTGTTAGATAAATGACAAGAATACTTTACTTTTTATAACTGAGATCATTTATTGTAAAAGTAATACATGCCTCTATTTAAAATTCAAACCTACAGAAGACTATAAATCAATTCTACTCCTGAGAGATTATCAAGTTTAGGTGACAAATAAAACAACAGTCAGATTATCAGTTGCTGAGGCTGATTCATTCAAGCAGGCAGTAGGATTAATTTTGCCAGGCTCTGGTGCTGGATCTAGGGACAACACAACAGGAATTGAGCCCACCCTTTTCTTTCACCTGGTGGGACACTCTGTTTCCTCCCCATGGGTCAAGATTGTTACTCTCCCTCCACAGCCATGAAATGTGGTGTGTCCCAGCTCAATAAATATAACTTCTTTTTTTTCCTATCATCTTCTGTGACCTAGAACTTTCCTATGGAAAGATTAGATGTGAATGGGACAAGGGCATTTTCACTAAATTTAGAGAAAACTTCTGTGTTGACCCACATAGATAGTTGTAGGGGAGATTCAGTTGTTAGTGTACGCAACCAAGAGTTTGTTATCATCATGGTCTAGGGTCATGTAATTTCAACAGGGGAATCCAGGTATCTGAATCAGATTAAGTTTGGAAACTCAAGGCCCCTCTTGACTGGATTCCCACTGGAGGTATACCAACCAAGCTGTCTTGGACTGACCTTTGGGAGAAAGAAGAATATGCTAGGACTAGGAATGGACAGCATAGAATCCCATTAAAAAAAGTTTTATATATTTTCCTACCCGTTTCATACTGATTATTACTTATTGGGTGGCTAAGCGAAGATGAACTATTTGGGGGTTAGGCCATATTATGTGAACCAAGTGCCTTGCTCTGGTGGTAGACCGGGTGGTAATTAGAAGGTTGTTCAGGTATCTTTTTCAGTCAGTTTCAATACTCAATAAAAGCTTTGAGTTGTATGTAGTATGGAAAATCTGTCTAAAACCTTGGTTGTCATTTCATTTTTGGGTATTGTTTGTGTCAAGAGACACAACATCCTCAGACTCTAGATGGTCTGGAAATAAAAAAACATGACCCAGTTTATTTTCCTGGGCCACAGCGGTGTGGCCAGGAAGGGATGATTGGATTAGAACAGCAATTTCCAACCTTTTTAATCTCATGGCACACAGAAACTAATTACTGAAATTCTGCAGCACACACAAAAATATATTTTTTGTCAATCTGACAAAAAAATATAGGTATAATTTTGATTCATTCACACTGGACCGCCATTGTTCTGTTGGCTATTGTCATTTTTTTAAAATTTGAAAATCTAAGGGAAAAGAAGTCAGTGCCTCTGACTAAATAGGTGCTACATGTCTTAAAAATTCTGGTAGAAGACCAGTTGAAAGTGCCAGATTGGGCAACCGCACTGTGACCTGCGAGCATGCAGGGTGGTGACGGGTTCCCGTAGGGAACAGAGCGTCCTCATACAGAGCTCAGGTGGGAGCCCTGCTCTCACCATAGCCCCTCACCTTCTGCGCCGTATTCACACCAGGGACATGTGACCTTCATTAAGTGTGTTCTGGTGAAAGGATACCTCAACCTTGTCCTTAATCATCTTTTAATCTTAAAATATTTGTGGTCGGGTGTGAGGGGACCAGAGGTATCCGAGGGCGTGGAGAAGGGAACAGCTCCCTGTCAGTGAATACGTTTTGTATTTACTCAGTGGAGAGCGGATATTCACCTGCAGCTCAACCAAATGACTGTCCAGTATTTTCAATTTCATTATAATTGCCAGTGTTTGTTTCATTTTCCTACATTTCAATCAGACCAATGGTTTCTCAGTCCTTTTTGAATTTGTTCATTAAACAAATGTTTAGCGAGCACCTATTTTGTGTCATAAGAAGTTTTTGGTTATCTAAAGAATAGCATGGAGAATAATAGACATAATTCTCTGGGGGGGGGGGAGGGAGACAATAAATAAGCTAACGTGTACCAGTGATACGTTCTCCGAATAAATTACACCAGTATATGGCAAAGACAATGGAACGACTTTAGTTCAGATAAGTTGGTCTGAAAAGAACTCTCTGGGTGAATAAAAGGGGAAGGGCTGTGCCTTTGTGTTACTTAGGGGAACAGGGTCTCAGAGGGAATGTCAGGCATAAACAATCTGGAGCACATTAAGTGAAGGAGATGGAATTAGAAAATGAAATCTGAAGGGCAGTCAAGGCCCAGATTTGGGTTGGTGTTATAGGCCAAGATAGGGATTTGGAACTTACTTTAAATGTGATAGAAAGCCATTGGTCAATAATGAGCAGAACAGAGAAAAAATTTGTTTAAATTTAAATTTTAACAGGATCAACCTGCCTTGTGGAGACTAGATTATTATGGGAATGTATTTTAGAACATAATGAATAGCATATGATTGAGTGATCCCACAACCAGTTACAGTACATAGTCAAGAGATGTGATTACATATATTCATATACAAACTTCCCCATGAATATCCGTAGCCGCATTATTCATGATATCCAAAAACTGGAAACACCCTACAGTGGGCCAACTGATAAATGGATAAATAAAATGTGACATATCTGTACAGTGGAATATTATTTGACAAGCAAAGGAAATTACTGGTAGATGCTACAATGTGGATAAATCTTGAAAACATTATGCTAACTGAAGAAAGACAGTCATAAATGACTGATTCCATTTATATGAAATTTCAGAATTGAAAGTATCTATAGAGACAGAAATAGAATTAGTAGTTACCTAGGGCTAGAGGCATTGGAAAAGCATTGGGAGGTCATAGCAAATGGGAGCTACTTTGTTTTAAAGTAATGAAAGTGTTTAAACCACCACAAGATTGATTGTGGTGATGGATGCACAACTCCGTGACTAGACCACAAGCCATTGCACTGTACAGTTTAAGTGTGTAAATTGTATGGTACATGAATTATATCTCAATACAGCAGGCTTTTTAAAAAGAGGTTAAGGAAGTACATCAAGGTGGTGATGGTGGCTTGGTCTGGAGTAGTAGCAGTGGAATTGATGTGAAGTGGGTCATATCTGAAGGTAGAACCAACAGAATTTGCTGCGAGATAAAATAAGGGATGTAAAAGAGAAGAGCTGCTAGCGGAGTCCCTGGCTTTGTGGCCAAGTTATGTCAAATGCTACTTTGGATTTATGCAAAGTAATGCATGAAAACTGACCATTGGATTTGGCTGTGACCGTATCAAATGAAGTTTCCATATTGTGTCAAGGGCTACAGCCTGTTGAATTTAAGAGAAAATTAGAAGATAAGGATATGGGATGTGTAGATAGTGGTTATACATAATTCTTTACAGAAGTTTTCATTAAAGATGAGCAGAGAGTGGGAGGGATAGCTGAAGAGGGATATGGAGTCAAATTATTTTATATTTTAATTTATTTTATTTATTTTATTTTTCTTCTTTTCCAAGTAAAAAAAAGGGAAGATAGAGAGACAGACTCCCACATGTGTCCTGACAGGGATCCACCCACAACCCTCTTTTGGGGCCAATGCTCTGCCCATCTGGGGCTATGTTCACAACCAAACTATTTTTAGCACCTGAGGAAAGGCTCCATGAGCCATCCTCAGCTCCCAGGGCTGATATGTTTCAACCAATAGAGCCATGGCTGTCGGAGGGGAAGGGAGAGAAAGTAAGAGACGTAGGAGGGGGAGGGATGGAGAAGCAGATGGTTGATTCTCCTGTGTGCCCTGACTGGGAATCCAACTCAGGACATCCACATGCCAGGCTGACACTCGACCACTGAGCCAACCAGCCAGGCCAAATTATTTTATTTTAAGATGATTATTCATATAGCATCTTTGTGTTGATAGCAATGACTTATTTAAAGAAAAACTGGTGCAGAAGAGATAAGTATATCAGTGAAATCCATGAATATACGAGAGTAGAGGGTGATGTACTTCTAAAAGGACAGTTCATTTGTTGTAACAGTTGGACTTGTAGACTTAAGGGTAACAGTAATAGAACCAATAGGTTGATACATTCAACATGGCCATATGAAAGATTCTGTTCTGATTGCTTATTTTCTCTACTCAGTGTAGTAGACAAATAAGTGTGTCCTAGAACAAATTAACCCTGAAACACTGGTGGAGACAAAAAAGGCAAAACCTGAAGCTGCCTTCCTTTGGGCACATGATGAGAAGTCAGGTTCTTTGGAAAAGACAATAATGCTGGGAAAAATAAAAGGTATCAAAAAAGGAAGAAAAGCAAAATGAGATGGATTGATTCCATAAGAGAAGCCATGGACGTGAGTCTGCAGGAGCTGAGCGGGGCTGTTAGGAGAGGAGAACCTTTTCTTTTGGAGGTGGTTTTGACTGCGCAGTACTGCAGAGTGCAGTGAAGCCCTGCAAGTCCACTTGCAGTGTGAGCTCATAGGTTAAAATGAGCACAGGCACTTGGGGGTTTCTCTCCAGCTGTGTTCATCTGTTTGCATGTAGGAATGGAGTATGGGAAAGTTGGGTTTGACTAGCATATTCATTTGCTAGGCTGCCCTAACAAAGTATTATAGACTGGGTGGCTTAAACAACAGAAATTTATTTTCTTAGAGGCGTTCGAAGCCTGAAGTCAGTGTGTTAGCAGAATTGGTTTCATCCTGAGGTCTTCCTCTGTGGCATATCGGTGGCTGCTTCCCTGTCTTCACAGAGTTTCCCCTCTGTGTACCTGTGGCCTAATCACCTCTTATAAGGATACCAGCCATATGACCTCATTTTACCTTAGTTGCCTCTTTAAAGGCCTATCTCCAAATACAGGTACATTCTAAAATCCTGGGAATTAGGGCTTCACATATCTTCACATGTAATTTCTTTTTCGGGGGGGGCAGGGGAGGTACATTTCAGTTCATAACTACTAGTACTGGAGTTTTAAAACTTGAACATATTGGAGTGAGATAGGGCATTTGCAAGAGATATGATATTCTGTTTTCATTTATCTCACTATTTAAGAGGGACAAACAACCATTAAGACCAATTAACATTTAATATATTGGATGGGTACTAGGTACATAGAAGAAAAATAAAATGAGGTAAGGAAATACAGAGTGTGTTATTATTTTATGTAGGTTGATAGGAACTCTCTACATGATTTGACATTTGAGCAGGAGAGTAGGACATAAGAGTAGGAACCATGACTATATCAGTGAACAGAGAAAACAGCATATGAGCATGCCCTGAGACGAGATAGTGATTGGTCTATGTACGGAACAAAGGCGGCCAGAGTCACTGCCATGGGTAAATGGTAGATGAGATCAGAAGTTAGTATTAAGTGGAAGCCTGCTTGCCCTGTGGTGGCGCAGTAGATAAAGCGTTGACTTGGAATGCTGAGGTTGCTGTTTTGAAACCCTGGGCTTGCCCGGTCAAGGAACATATGGGAGTTGATGCTTCCTGTTCCTCCCTCCTTCTCTCTTTCTCTCTCCTTTCTAAAATGAATAAATAAAATCTTTAAAAAATTAAAAAAAGATCTCTTATCTGATGCAGTTTTGCCTATTATTTCTTAGTTAATGGGAAGGCAATAAAATCAAGGTATTATACGATAGGTATATAAACATTTTGTTTTTACCTTAAAAAATGGGGTGAAACTTATACAAAAGTAAATTACACAGATCTTAAGTGTACAGTTCAATGAGTTTTGGCAATCGTTGTATCCTGTGTAACTCCATCAGAAACTGCATCTATTAAACATACTTTTGATTATTAAATATAAAATGTATCTGTAATGCTCACATATTAATATTTAATATATTTGTGATTCAATATGGAGCATATTTATAAATACCAAATATGTTTATGATACTTACCTTGTTCTTCTGATCCCTTGAATCCATACATACTGAACATACATTGCTTCTAGAAGGATTGTTAGACAAATCCTCATTCTTTTTTCTTGTTCTTTCCATGATGTTCATGATCATAACAATATTATTATTACTACTAATAACAGGTATTATACAGTGAGCCCCTTCTGTGTGTCAGACATGTGTTAATTAGCTCAATACTCATTGTAACCTTATAGGGTAACTACTATTCACATTTTGTGAATAGGAAAAGGGAGGCAAAAAATCATTTAAGTAATTTGAATTAAATAATATAATTAATGAGTTTTAGAGCTCAGATTCAAGTGGCATTGTAACTTAAAATATGTAGTTGTAGATCTTAAGGTTGGATGCAAATAGTCAAATTGTATATGATGAGTATTTATAGTTTTCTAAATGAACATGAGCACATGTATAATTTTTGCTCCGTCCCACCACTTTTCCACGTGGGCATTCATTTCACGTCTTTGTCTGCTTCTGTGTCTGGTACTGTATCATTCAGTGTGGTGTGGTTTTTACAGTGGACCCTTAGGTTTAGGGTGAGGGTATAATTTTCCAATTCATCTTCATTTTAGGTCTCCGTCATACCAAGATCAGGATGTCTTCCTGTCAATAAGACCTGTAGCTAATTCAGGGTATTTATTCAGTGCTTACTCACTAGATTTATCAGTCTATAAAGCCAACTCTGAAAACTGTCCAGTCACAGTTTACCAGTTCCTGCATTGCTATTAAAACATTCCCAGTATGCTGGGTGCCTGAAACTTCTGGGAGCATTACCAGCAAGTCTTACACAAGCTTCCAGGAGCCTTTGGCAACCTCAGTACAGCCTCATAAAATAGACTGAATTAATTTGCACCAATTATGCAATTTTCTACAAAGGAAAATATATGACTACAGATAGACGTTGAACATCAACTAAACTAGATTCCTTGGGTAAGGGATAACTCAATTAAAAACAAAAGTATCTTTCTTTACATTTTAATAACATAGTTAACAAACTAAACTTTATCCAGATCTTGTTGTTTTTTTTTTAATAATTGGAATCCATTTTAATAAAGATAGGAAAAATAGTGTATATTTCCAAAGAAAAATGGTATACTATCTCAGAAAATCTGGCTGATATGATTATTTAGTGGGCAGGAAGAAAAGGAAAGGAAGTCTGAATAGCAAGATGGTATGTGATGGGTTTCTAACTTTTGAAGTTTTTCTACCTAGAGAATTTTTTTAATTGACAGATTTTTTTTTTCTTCTTAGAGAAAAAGAAAAGAAGGGAGAGTGAGAGAGAGAGACAGAACATCGATGTATTCCACTTTGTGCCTTGACTGGGGATTGAACTGGCAACCTCTGTGCTGTGGGTTGATGCTCTAACCAACTGAACTATCTGGCCAGGGCTACCTAGAGAAATAATTTTGAAGAGGGAAATAACTGTGTAAGAGGATATTGTAACAATTTAAAAAACGGTTGTATTTTTGAATAGAAGAGCCAATAGCTTATGCAGTGTTGGTCATGCTCCATCCACATGGGCTCGGCAAGTCAGGGATATGACAGAACTTGGACTTGGTTTGAGAGACAGAACGGTGTTTGCAAATAAATAGGGCTTACTGGAATAAGAACATAATACAGATGCTGATTCTCTTAAATAAACCTGAACCACCAACTGTGCTTATGTTGGTGAGTATTAACTGTGTATTTATCCTTCTGCTCAACCAGTTTTGTTCTCATGCAGAGCGTTGGAACACTATAAAAGATTACTCTTTTACAAGTGCCAATAGATAAGGCCCTTGTGAATAATAACATTTAGTATATTTGCAAGGTGTAGATAGAATTAAAAGCTTAAATATAGAAGAAAAGACTATTTCATAAATAACAATTTAAACTGCAACTTATGGTACTTTTATCCCATAAAATACTAAAGCTAGACTTCTCTCAGTGTTTATGTCTTGATGTATAGATCTAGCAGGCTATGAAATTAGAATAATTTAAATAATTCTTGAAGTGGTAATAAGATGCAATTTTCACTATTTATTATAGCTAAAGTTAAAATTAAATTCTCAATAACTTCAACTATTAGGCTCTTAGGAAATTACTTATCTTAGATAATTTAATATTTAATATTAAGTGATTTCAGATTTTTCTATTATAATAATATTTGTAATTTCTTTTAAAAAATGTCCTTATTCCGCTTAAGTAACTATTTTGTGAAGTGGATAGGATGGAAAATATGTTATAATCAAAGAAAATGAAGAACAGAGAGACAAAATGGCTATTTAAAGTCATCTTTTTACTTTTTATTACTGAATGTTTTTAATTTAAACAGATTTAATTATTTTTAAAATTTTTATATTTTTAGAGAAGCCAACCTTTAAGTAACAGATTGTTGAACTCATAAAAAAAGTTTAAAAAATATTTTGGCATTACTTCATCAACAAATTAATTTCAAGGAACAGATTAAAAAGAAATGGAGTGTGAACTCATATATTAAAAGAGTCTTAAGAGACTTATGAACGAACCATAACATATTTAATAGCAACCTGATTCAAACAAACCAAAGGTTAAAAAGTAAACTATGGGGCAATTGGAGACAATTAAAAAACAAGTGGATCTTGAATGACATTAAAAATTACTGTTTGATTGATTTGACTTTGGGTTATGAGCACACAATACAGTATACAGATCATATATCCTAGAAATTTACACTTGAAACCTATATGATCTTATTAACCAATATCAAATTTAATAAAAAATAGTAAAATAAAAAAATAAATGAATGAAGAAATTACTGTTTGATTTTTCTTTAGGTATTGTATTTTGGTTATATTTTTGTGTCTGTATCTTTTAGAGTTTTACACAAAATATTAACAGATGATATGATGTAATGTCTGAGATTTCCTTCAGAATGATCCTGAGTGTGTATAGGAAATAAATGGTTGGCACAGAGTAAAAATGATTGGTTATGTATTGATAAATTTTGAAGCTAGATGACAGGTACATAAGTGCTTTTAATACTGTTCTCTGTATTTTTGTATATATTTAAATTTTTTCCATTATGAAAAGGATGTTTTATTTTTAAAAATCATGTTTGTAAAAGTATAGAGAAATGCTGAAAACATTCTATTTTGACCTTTCAAAGAAAATGTGGCATGGAATGAAATGCTGTCATGCTTTGTTCCCTAAATGCTTTTATTGATGAATTTTATTTAAATATTTTTACAATTTATATTATTGAATTCCCAGTTGGCTAAGTCAACATAGTAAATGGTAGATTATGTTCTTGCCAAGATTTTAAAAGTCTTACTGATTTTATTGATTATATGTTTCTCAAAGATATAGTATTCAGTTTGACAAGTTAGAGAACTCCGATAACATAATAAAAATGTTAGTTCCCTTGTACATATAAATCACTTCTGAGTAGCTACCGTATTGGTGATTTTGAACATGAACTTCTAATAACGGAATGTTACAGTGTCAGATGTTGATTTGGTCAAAAAGGATCCTTTTGACTAGTTCAAGCGAAACACATCCCAAACTGCAACAGCAGGAACAGCACAATCTGTTGTATCTGCAGTGAGGAAAACTTGGAAAGGATTATAAAAGTGACCTGAGAACGGACTTCACAGGGAGATGAAGCACAAAATTAATGCCACGTAAAGTGCAATGTAGGGCAAATTCCTGAGGAGATCACAGGGGACTAGCAGACACCTGTGGGAGCGGGGTCAGGAAAGCTCAGTAAGAAGCAGGATGCCTCGGCCCTGGCCGGTTGGCTCAGCGGTAGAGCGTCGGCCTAGCGTGTGGAGGACCCGGGTTCGATTCCCGGCCAGGGCACATAGGAGAAGCACCCATTTGCTTCTCCACCCCTCCACGGCGCCTTCCTCTCTGTCTCTCTCTTCCTCTCCCGTAGCCAAGGCTCCATTGGAGCAAAGATGGCCCGGGCGCTGGGGATGGCTCTGTGGCCTCTGCCCCAGGTGCTAGAGTGGCTCTGGTCGCAACATGGCGACGCCCAGGATGGGCAGAGCATCGCCCCCTGGTGGGCAGAGCGTCGCCCCATGGTGGGCGTGCCGGGTGGATCCTGGTCGGGCGCATGCGGGAGTCTGTCTGACTGTCTCTCCCTGTTTCCAGCTTCAGAAAAATGCAAAAAAAAAAAAAAAAAAGAAGCAAGATGCCTCATTTGTGGCCTCACCATTGATTTCTTCAAGTTCTACGGACCACTTCGGGTTTAATTTTTTTGCTGAAGATTCTGCATTTTGGAGACTGCTTAAAAGGCAAAGGACTATTTGCCAAGCTGACTTCATCTTGCCCTTCCTCACTTTGATCTCTCTTTCCATAAAGATGAAATGGATTTTCAGGGGACTCACAGGCTGGAGAGAATCCATGAAGGCCTGTGAATTAACCAGGGTCATATTCTTTTGGGTGGTCACTGACCTCCGGTGGAGAGAGGTCATTTCTACATCCAATTCCCTTGTTCTTGACCTTTGTAGTTCCCAGAGAAGAGGTGGGTATCCCAGATTAACAGGAGGGCTGGAAGGAAAGCTTGTATACCCTGTAGATGTGTTGATTTCAATATTCCTAGTTGTGATTCATTTGATAAAAATTCAGAGAAGACACAACAGCTATGGGGTTGAATCCCTTTTACAATATTTTTCAGGGCAATTCCGGGGATAGAGGTAAGCAGTCGGGTGTTGGGCCTGTGGAGCTATTTCTATGGTTACTAGTTGCTGGAGCAGTAATTGCTACCTCAGAGGCCTTATCAGTTCTTGGGGAAGGGGCTTTTGCAATTTCTAAGGTGCAAGGTCCCTTTGTAACTGAAGTGCCCATGAGATCACATAGTTCTCATTTTCTGAAGGAAACATAACCAGAAAAGCAGATCATACATTTTCCATAGCATAATACCTCTTCTTTGGATAGGACTTAGTTCTGCATGTTAAAAGTTCAAAATGATTCTCACTGAGTTAACCAGAAAGTGTTGGCAGGGCTGGCTCTTTCAAGAGGCCTAGGGAAGAATCCATTTCCTGTTTTTTTTTTGTTTTGTTTTGTTTTGTTTTGTATTTTTCTGAAGCTGGAAACGGGGAGAGACAGTCAGACAGACTCCTGCATGCGCCTGACCGGGATCCACCCGGCATGCCCACCAGGGGTGATGTTCTGCCCACCAGGGGGCGATGCTCTGCCCCTCCGGGGCGTCGCTCTGCCGCAACCAGAGCCACTCTAGCACCTGGGGCAGAGGCCAAGGAGCCATCCCCAGGGCCCGGGCCATCTTTGCTCCAATGGAGCCTTGGCTGCGGGAGGGGAAGAGAAAGACAGAGAGGAAGGAGGGGGAGGGGTGGAGAAGCAAATGGGCGCTTCTCCTATGTGCCCTGGCCGGGAATCAAACCCGGGTCCCCCGCACGCCAGGCCGACGCTCTACCGCTGAGCCAACTGGCCAGGGCCCATTTCCTGTTTTTCAGCCAACTCAATCTGCATTCCTTGGTTCATGGCCACATCACACTTTTTTTTCTACAATAAATTGAAAGGACCTATTTTACCAAAGAAAGACAGAAGTTTAGACAGATAGACAGATGATAGATAGATAGAGAGATAGATAGGATTAATTAGGTCCTTATTGTCCTATATAGTATACATAGAACAAATCTATATATGGTATTAATCCTACAGTGTTTTTGAATATCTCTCAATAATTGTTTATGTCTATGCCTTTAAGAATTCTTACTCTGGTTTTTCTAAGACACTATAGACTAACATATATTATTTCTCCTCTAATAGTATTTTTAAAATGTATGCTGTCCACTCTAAAATAGATATCTGTTGTGGATAATTTCTGTGCAGACCAGATGGGGTTTTTAAGGGTTAGTAACCGATGACATATCTCATGTAATTTTTCTCTTTTAAATTGTTATTTAAAAATCTACATTTAAAGGGGTGACATTACCTGATGAGGTAGTGGTACAGTGGATAGAGCATCAGCCTGGGATGTAGAGGACCCAGGTTCGAAACCCCGAGGTGCTGACTTGAGCGTGAGTTCATCCAGCTTGAGCATGTGCTTACCAGCTTGAGCACAGGACTGCTGGCTTGAGTGTTCATAAACATGATCCCATGGTCGTTGATTTGAGCCCAAAGGTCACTGGCTTGAGCCCAAGTTTGCTGGATTAGGCAGTGGGTCACTGGCTCAGCTGGAGCACCCTGGTCAAGGCTCATATGAGAAAGAGATCAATAAATGACTAAGGTGCTGCAACAAAAAATAGATGCTTCTCATCTCTCTCCCTTCCTGTTTGTCTTTATCTGTCCCACTCGCTGTCTCTGTCTCTCTTGCTAAAAAAAATTAATAAGGGAGTGAGTGACATTGATCAATAAGAGTACATAGGTTTCAGGTAAATATTTCTGTAGCATTTGAACTGTTGATTATGTTGTGTACCCATCACCCAAAGTCACATTATTTTTCATCACCTTTGTCCCTTTTTACTCCCTTCCCCCACCTCTTTCCCTATATCTCCCTCCCCCTGATAACCACTTCACTCTTATCTATGTCCATGAGTCTCAGTTTTATATCCTACCTTTGTCTGAAATCATACAGTTTTTAGCTTTTTTTGACTTACTTATTTCATTCAGTATAATGTTCTCAAGATCTATCCATGTTGTAATAAATGGCAATATGTCATCATTTCTTATGGATAAGTAGTATTCTGTTGTCTATATGTACCATATCTTTATCCAATCCTCTATCAAAGGACACTTTGGCTATTTCCATGCCTTGGCCACTGTGAATAATGCTGTGATGAACATTGGGCTGCATGTGTCTTTATGTACCAAAGTTTTCAATTCTTTTGGGTAGATACCCAGTAGAGGGATTCCTAGGTCATATGTTAGTTCTAGTCTTAGTTTTTTGAGGAACCACCATATTTTCTTCCATACCTGTATTAATTTGCATTCCCACCAGCAGTGAATAAAGGTTCCTTTTTCTCCATTGCCTGTCCAACACATGTTATTATCTGTCTTGTTGATAATAGCCAATCTAACAGGTGTGAGGTATCTCACTGTAGTTTTGATTTTCATTTCTCTCTAATAGCATGTTTAATAGCTATTAAAATAGCTAGCATTTTTAATAGACATCATCTAATAGATGAGCATTTTTTCATATATCTGTTGGCCATTTTTATGTCCTCTTGGGAGAATTGTGTTTAGGTCCTTTTCCCATTTTTTAATTGGATTGTTTGTTTGTTGCTGAGCTTTGTGAGTTCTTTATATATTTTGGATATTAACACCTTATCAGAACCGTTGTTTGTAAATATCATCTCCCATTTAGTTGGCTGTCTATTTGTTTTGTTGTCAGTTCCTTTTGATGTACAGAAGCTTCTTAGTCTGATGTAGTCCCCTGCATTTATTTTTGCCTTTACCTTCCTTGCCTTTGGAGTCAAATCCATAAAATGTTCTCTGAGGCCAACACCATGAGTTTAGTACTATGTATTCTTCTATATAATTTTATTGTTTCAGATTTATACTTAGGTCTTTGATCCATTTGAATTTTTGTGCAGAGGGACAAACTATAGTCAACTTTCATTCTTTTACATGTGCCTTTCCAATTTTCCCAGCACCTTTTATTGAAGAGGCTTTTTCTTCTCCATTGTGTGTTTTTGGCTCCTTTGTCAAAGATTACTTCTGCATATAAATATGTAGTTTTATTTCAGGGCTCTTGATTTTGTTCCATTGTTCTTGTATGTCTCTGTATCTGCCGCTACAATGCTAATTCGATAATTGTGACTCTGTAGTATAATTTGAAACCAGATAGTGTGATACCTCCAGCTTTATTCTTTTTTCTCAGGATAGCTTTACCTATTCAGGATTTTTTATGATGCCATCAAAACCTGATGATTTTTGTTCTATTTTTTTTTTAAAAAATGACATTGGGATTTTGATATTTTGATAGAGATTACATTACATTGTATATTGCTTTGAGTAATGTGGCTACTTTAACTATGTCGATTCTCCTAACCCATGAACATGGAATATTTTTCCATTTCAATGCATCATTTTCAGTGTCTTTCAATAAAGTTTTGTAGTTTTCAGTATACAGGTCTTTCACATCCTTTGTTAAGTTTATGCCTAGGTATTTTATATTTTTTGTTGCAATTGTAAAAGGCATTGATTTTTCTTTTCTTTTTTTTGAGTTTATTTTCTGAAATTTTATCACTGGCGTAGAATTTGAGAATATTTTTGTTTTATATGTTAAATGACTTTGCTTCAAGATGGTTACATACATTATCATACTTTGTCATCATAGCATATTTTTAGGTTTGGCATTATTATTCTCATTTTATAAACAAAGAAAACTTCAAAAAACTCCCACAAATATGTAGTAAATAGACCCAATGCTCTCTGTATATAAACATCAAATTTTAGTTATTACAGTATATTGTGTCCAGGATAATTTCTATTTCAACCACACTGGCTCCTTGAAAGTGCTGAAGCAAGGTCAATTCAGAACAATTTGACAGGCAGGTGCTTTATAGAATGTGATGATAGAATTTAAGGAGAAGACAATTCAACTTAAAGAAATTGAATAGGGCCCTGGCCGGTTGGCTCAGCGGTAGAGCGTCGGCCTGGCGTGCGGGGGACCCGGGTTCAATTCCCGGCCAGGGCACATAGGAGAAGTGCCCATTTGCTTCTTCACCCCCCCTCCTTCCTCTCTGTCTCTCTCTTCCCCTCCCGCAGCCAAGGCTCCATTGGAGCAAAGATGGCCCGGGCGCTGGGGATGGCTCCTTGGCCTCTGCCCCAGGCGCTAGAGTGGCTCTGGTAGTGGCAGAGTGACGCACTGGAGGGGCAGAGCATCGCCCCCTGGTGGGCAGAGCATTGCCTTTGCTGGGCTTGCCGGGTGGATCCCAGTCGGGCGCATGCGGGACTCTGTCTGACTGTCTCTCCCCGTTTCCAGCTTCAGGAAAAAAAATACAAAAAAAAAAAAAAAAGAAAGAAATTGAATAGTTGTTAAGGGTCCAGCAGAGTAGTACCATATCTAGAATTAGCTGTTTGAATTTTAGCTACCTGGCTTGCTTAAAACTTTCATTTGTTTAGACTTTTAATTATGAATTTGAAGGTCAAGTGCTGATATATATGGGAACATTAGATAAGTCATTATTTCATATTACATCTTCTTTGTGCAAACCAAAAACCAAACTGTATAGTAATCAAATTTTCTTCCCTTTCTCCCTCCCTCCCTTCCTTCCTTCCCCTCTCTCTCTTTCTCTCTCTCTGTCTCTCTCTCCTTCCATTCCTCCCTCTCTTTCTTCCTCCCTCCCTTCTTTTTTCTTCTTTTTTAATACAGTGGGATGCATTTTGCTTTTATCCTGGAGTTTACCCCAGTGGCTTGGATTTATCACACTAGCATCTGTCTTCGGTCTACTTGTTAACTAGAAATCAAGGAGAGACATGAGGAGGTTTGTTTACTGCAAAGTGGTTCTAGCCACTTCACTGATGTGGGTTCTGGTCGATGTCTTCTTACTCCTCTACTTCAGTGAATGCAACAAATGCGATGACAAGAAGGAGAGATCTCTGCTGCCTGCTCTCAGGGGTAAGTGCTCAGGAAGCAAATGTGACTTTTAGAGAGATGAGAGAATGGGGGTGACTCAGGACAAAACATGACACTTCCAAATAAGGGAGAACATCTTGGCAGACCTGTTAATATACATTTAACTGTGGTAAAGCTACTGTACTTTTCTTGGCCTTGGTATCTTGTTATAAAAAATGAGAAGTGTGAACTAACCTCTAAGGTATCTTCCAATTCTAATAATTCCTCTTCTGTGATTGTATGGAAAGAATAATTCAGTGAACACTCAGACTGAACAGAATTTTAAATATAGGCTTCCAGAAGCAAAAGCCCTTAGAGACTAAACGTATAACTTAAAGAGAAAATCCTACTAAAGTGAGGCTGTAGGAATTGTAATTAAATGGAACTACACATGACACCCCTAAAGACTACCAAAAGTTATAAAACAAACAAGCAAATACTTTTTTAAACAAAACACATGTTAGTGGCTAGATCTGACCTGTGGGCCATCAGATTATTGCCCTGTGTTAACAGAAGATAGATAATTTCAAGTAAAGCATAAAGTCACTTTAACTCAGTATTTACATCTTTCAAGACCAGTTTCAATGAGTAGCAAAGAGTGAATTTCAAAGAAGCACAGTGATATGTGTAAATGGAGATTTATCAAGTGAAGTCATTGACATTCCTTTCCTGCGATTATTTCAAATAATTTCTTCTATGCTTTATGTTGCCTTCTAGATCTATAAAGATATTTTTGAAATATTCCCAGTAAATGAGTGGTTCGAAAGCATTTAGGGGTACTTGAAATTAGTTTTACTCTCATTGAAGTAAACATTCTTTTCTAGTAATCTAGTTTATATTAATTCTCTGCTTAGCAAAAGCTTCCTTCATAAATATGACAAAAGTTAAGCTTTAGTCTTATTTGAAATGTGTGTATCTATAGGAAGAATAAATATAAATTTTTGAACTGAGATTTTCATTTATTTAATGAATATAATCTGTTTTTAATATTAGTTAATTTTGAAGTCAAATATTAATCAATATATGCTAATAAACAGAATTTCATGATACTATGTGGTTGTATGAGGTTTAGGAAAACACAGAAGAGCTTTTCTGAAATATAACTTTTATGAAAAGAGTATTTAGGACATACTGAGTTTGCCTAGAACTGAAATAATGATCTTGCTCAATTGGAGAAATTCTGAGTATATTTCTCTTTTCAAAACAAGTCTGACTTTTTCACTGTAGTTTTTGACTACTTCAAAGATTTGAGAAAAGTGTTCTGAAAGTGACTGAGGACTGAGTTTTGATCCATTGAAGTATTTTTTATGCCTTTATACTAGAACTATCCAAAGAAGAAAACATTACGTGTCTATCAGTTTTTGATAAATGAACATGAGGATTTATATGCTGGTTTTTGGTTACATTCCCAGAATAAATCAACTGTCTCTGCTTCTTTGTTGCTGCTTGGCTGAAAGTGGAAATGTGTTTTGATGGATTACATCAGTTTGGAATGACCAGTTTGTCATTTGTTGAATGGAGACATCTAGATTGGTCCCAAAAAATGTTATAATTTGAGTCAGCAAAATTATGACAGCCTTTTCTATAAGTACCAAAAAGTAGAGTTTGCTGATTTAAGCTCTTAATGATTAGTCTTAAATCTCAAAATGTGAAATGTAATGATGCAAGACAAAAATAGTTATTTGTCCATGTACTTAAGTTGTAAAATTAAGCTATATTCGCTTTATTTTTAAGACTTATTTAATTGTACATTATATTTGTCTTAAATAAAAGTAAAGAAGACTTTAGGGTTTTAGTTATATTTTCTATTTTTACTTATTTCAAAATGTTATTTCATTTAGGATTTTTTGCCATGTATTTAAAATATATTTTATGGGCAGATGATATTGTGCAGATTTTACTTAACTGAAATTTTCATGCTTTAAATTTGCTAAAACATGCTTTTTCACTTTAAAAAAGTTGTCTTTTCAGGACCCATGTGTCTCTATTATTAAAACAAAGGGTTTGGACAAAGTGGTTTCTAAGATCCTGTAGTTCTAAATTTTAAATTTTAAACAATTTTTATGTTCTCAATATTAGCATATACTTCAGAAAATTTTTGAGAAATGTTTATTTACTTATACATCACATCATCAGTTATTTAAGTGCCTATGAAGTCATCATGTTGAACACTTTAAAATTATACAATGTTGTGTACCAGTTATATCTCAATAAAAAATGATTACATGGCCCAATAATGAGCAAAGGAAAAACAAGTAAGTCTGAAGCAAAAGCATAAGGACATCTGAATTCAAAGGTGATGTAACGAGATTACCATGATGCAAAAAGCTCAGGCTTTGTTGAGCAACCTGGCCCTTACCTCCACCCCACTAAACTGTTATGTGACGTTTGGAAAATTCCTTAACAAAATCTTAGTATTCTCGTTTCAAATGAGAACCTTAAAGGCAATAAATACTGCTTCACAAGGTTGCCTCGAGAATTAAATGAGAGAATATACATAAACTCCTCAGTGGAGTAGTGGCTCACAGTAATGTTTTAATCAATACTTGCTGAATGTTGAGAAGGTGACTGAAAGGTCTGAATAAGGCTCCAGCAGGCTCTGCTGTCCCTATTGAATGAGGTCCATCCACAGCAGGGAATAGGGTGGAGCAGTCATTCTAGATGAGGGCCCAAAGGAGACATAACTTTTAAAAACCCCTTGTTAAGTGATTACTATGTTTTTATTTACTATTACTTTTAAATTTTTTATTTATTTATTTTAGAGAAAGAGAGAGAAGGAAGGGAGCAGCAGGAGCATCAACTTCTAGTTGCTTCTTGTATGGCCTTCACTGGGCAAGCCTAAAGACTTGAACTGGTGACATCAGCATTTCAGGTTGACACTATCCATTGTGCCACCACAGGTCGGGCAAGTGCCTACTATATGATCAAACCTGGAGATATTAGGACACTGAGGCCCCTACTGTCTTGTAGCTTATACTCAATAACAAAGTAAAAGTTTCTCTCCCTTTCTTGGGGAGAAATGATGACAAGTATAATGAGGGTATTAAGTATGTGGATTAGGAAGAGGTATGCTCTGAGGAGAGGTAAATAGACCTAGGATGTTAGATACCATTTCACAGGGGCTGTGACATTTAAGTTGAAGTCTAAAATATTAAAGGAGGAAATGCCTAGTTAAAGAAGAAAATAGTAAAATTTTTATGAAATGATAGAGATTACCCAATACCCAGGATACTTCTTAAGGAGAAAAATACAGAGGTCTTATAAAATTAGAGTAATTAAGATTGAATTATTGATACAAAGAGATACAAAGGGTATACAAGTTGCCCAGTGGAGCAGATTAGAGACCCTAGATGTAGACTCACACATGTTTAGAGTATTTAGTATATGACAGAGGAAGCACTACACATCAATGGGCAAAGAAGGCTTATTCAACAAATGGAGCTGAAAACAGATGAAATTAGTATCTACTTCATGCCATAAACCAATATAAACTTTGGCTATATTAATGTAAAAGAAAAAGAAGTATTTAACAGAAAAAAAACACATTAGGCATCTATTAGATCTTGAGTTAAGAAAAAAAAAGTGAAACAGTATACAAAATATTTGACCATAAAAAAATTGATAACTTTGACTTAAGAAGTTACAAACTTTTTTTTTTTTGTATTTTTCCGAAGCGGTAACGGGGAGAGACAGTCAGACAGACTCCCGCATGCGCCCAACCGGGATCCACCCGGCACGCCCACCAGGGGTGATGCTCGGCCCACCAGGGGGCGATGCTCTGCCCCTCCGGGGCGTCGCTTTGTTGCAACCAGAACCACTCTAGCGCCTGGGGCAGAGGCCAAGGAGCCATCCCCAGCGCCCGGGCTATCTGCTCCAGTGGAGCCTCGACTGCGGGAGGGGAAGAGAGAGACAGAGAGGAAGGAGAGGGGGAGGGGTGGAGAAGCAGATGGACGCTTCTCCTGTGAGCCCTGGCCGGGAATCGAACCCGGGACTTCTGCATGCCAGGCTGACGCTCTACCACTGAACCAACCGGCCAGGGCGAGAAGTTACAAACTTTACATGTTAAATAACATGCAACTGAGAGATTATGGTCAAATATATATGAAGAACTTCTATTATTAATAAGATAAGCTCAAATAGTCCAATAGGAAAAAATGGGCAACAAACTTCTTAAGAAAGAGTACTCATACATATAGTAAAGAAAACTTATGAAAAAATATTGAACATCAGTTTTGATCAGGAAACTACAAACCAATGCTACAATTACATATCTATATCCATTCTGTTGGCAAAAATTAAAAGGGTAATAATACAAATTGTTAGAAGTGATGCATCTCCACTATATTCAATATGAAGTTTATAGTAACTTCAGATAGCAGTTTGGCATTATCTTTGAAATCTGACCTTTATATATCACCCATCATGCATAGATATATGCTTAAGAAAATTTTTTCCACATGCACAAATATTTCATAGTACTACTGTTCATAAAATAAAAGCTGAAAATAACTTATTCACCCATCAATGAAAAAGCTGATGAATAAACAGTGGAATGTCAATATAAATAGGGCTTAATATATAGAAGTCAGAATGAATGAACTGCAGTGAGTTGCACCAATATGAATGAATCCTGACCATAGGGTAGTAAGTTAAGTATAAAAATTATGTCCCTGAAAGATTGTATTTAGTATGATACCGTGTGAAAAGCTAAAGTCAACTAAATTTTGCAGATATACATTTTTAGGAATATATCTAGATGCAATAAGATTTCATATGAAGCAAATGAGGCTAATTATGAATATGGTATTTAGAATGTTGACTCATGTGGGGTGAGACAGGAGCATGGGATAAGTGTGAACATTTTGTCTGAATGTGAGTTATTACTTGGGTTATAGATTTGGTTTGATGTGTTTATTATATCATACTGATGACCAAATGAATGAATAAGAGCCACTGAATGGGTTTAAAAGACAGAGCAGACATGATCACATCTGTGTTACAGAAAGATCGCTATGAATTTCATGAGAAGAAGGGATTGAGAAGAGCCAGTCTGTTCAGGAGGCTGGGTAGGAAGCTGTGACAGCATTCCATGAATTCTGTTGAGAAAGTGATGCCTACATAGAGCAGAGCACTGGAGGTTTGGTACAAAAAAAAGTGGATAAAATGACGAGATATTTGAGATATGGGAGCAAGAGAGCTAGATGCTTTACTGACTCTGATGGGTGTAGGAGATGGAAGTGTCAAGGACAGGTCTTGAGTTTCTCAAAAGGCATTACTTGAATCAATTTCCTGAAAGAGACGAGAATGTAGGAAGAGATGAGTTGAGGGTAGACGTTGCATTTATTTTAGACATGTGAAGTTTGAAACATCTGTTAAGCAAACTAATGAAATTGTTCATAGAAAATTGGCTATGATATTAAACTAAAGTGGATTATATTCTTTATTGAATGGAGTATATGGAATATTGAATTTTTGTTGAGTCAATATTATCATTTTATATATTAGTTATTGACTATGCTGTAAAAAGTATTATTTCAAAGACTTCATGGGAGAATGTAGATTTGTTGCGATGTTAAATAGAGACCTATGACTCATTTTCTTTTTCTACATTTTAATTAGTGCTTTTTGGGAACATAAGTACCAGTTAGATGTACATGGTTTTTTTTATGCTGCTCTGGGGCCACCTAGAACCGAAATGCACTGGGGGATATTTCAAACTCTTAACTGGTGTGGAATAACAAGTGGTGCTACACCCTCCCGAAATGGAAGAGTTAGAATGGATATTTGAGTGAATAGGTATTTACAAAGACCAATGCTGCTGCAGGACACCTGCAGACATTTGGGAAATGTGAGGTTGTTTGGCAGGCTTGCAGGAGCGCTCTGCAGTATCAGATCCTACTCCTGACTCCCTCACTAAGGGCCTGTGTCCTCAGGCAAGTTAACTAACCTTTCTGGGCCTTAGTTGCCACCCCAAAAATGAAATGCATGTGAGTCATGGTTTGATAAAGTTTGCTAGTCTCCAAATGAAGGATTATATGTTTCTAGCTATTTTTTTTTTCAGTAAAACTATAGTGAGCTATTTTAGTATCAACTTTTGGTAAGTAGATAATATGTAATCTGATATGAGAATAGATGATATGCAGGTGACATAAAAGGAAGAAGACAGCTTAGAAACTGCAGAAGGGCCTTCTCATCATCACAGAGGACAGAAGGAATAGGAAGTTATATTTAAGAAGGGAAAGAACCTACCTTTCTCTACCTGATTCTGAATCTTAAACATATTACACATACTAGGAAATTAAATTAAATTTTCTCCCCCCCCCAAAAAAAAAATAAGAAATTGCTGCCCTGGCTGATAGCACAGTTGGTTAGAGCATTATCCCAATATGCCAAGGTTGTAGGTTCAATCCCTGGTCAGAACACATACAAGACTCAACCAATTAATGCATAAATAAGTGGAATCACAAATCGATGTCTCTCTCTCTCTCTCTCTCTCTCTCTCTCTCTCCATTCCTCTCTCCAATCAATAAATAAAACTTAGAGAAAGAGATTCCTGTTTATATGTAAACAAAGGTAAGTCTATTAGCCAAAAATAGTAACAATAATTATGTTACCCACTACTTGAATAATTTACAAATGTTCACCAGTTATTTGCCCCCCTCCCCCAGAAATCTGTGAAGTAGGCATTCTTCTTATTTTACATATGAGGAAACTGAGGCAGAATGTATAGATGGGAAATCAGTTCTGTTTCTCTTTTACTCGTACACACAAACACTTCCAACACCAGGCATGTAGGTTTTTCCCACATCAGGCGATTCTCTGAGATATCAGCTAGGTGTCCTACAATTCTGACACCATCCACCAGTGTTAGCATCAGATCCTACAAGTTAAGGGCTCAGTCCCAGAAGACTGCCTTCAGTTCAGTCATCAATTGCAAGTACCAGGTTGTCACCTGTATTTCTGACTGACCACTTGTAAATCATGGTTTCTATGACCTGCTCTTTGGGCTCAATAATTTGCTAGAATATCTCATAGAACTTAGGAAAACACTTATCAGTTTATCCTTTATCATATTATTACTATGAATGAATAACCAGATGAAGCAGTACATAAGATGAGTAGCTTCTGTCCCCATAGAGCTGTGGTATGTCACCATCTTGTTATGTAGATACATTCACCAACCCAGAAGCTCTCTCTGAACCTCATACTTTTGGGATTTTATGGAGGCTTCATCACATAGATACGATGAGTAATTAACTCAATTTTCAACCCGTCTCCCCTTCTTGGAGCTTGAGGAAGTGAGGCTGAAAATTTAAACTTCTAATCATGTCTTGGTTTTTCTGGTGACCAGTCTCATTTGGGAGCTAGCTAGGAGCTCACTAAAAGTTGCTTCATTGTAACAAAAGATGCTCCTGTCACCCAGGAAGTTCCAAGGGATTTATGAGCTCTGTGTCAGGAACCAAGGTGAAGGCAAAATATTAGAACAAAAGATGCTCTGAGTGCTCTTGTCACTCGGGAAATTATAAGAGTTAGAGTAGCTCTGTGTAGGAGCCTGCATAGAGACCGATATACCCATCTTCTGTTATTTCACAGTGAGGTTAAGAAGTGCCCGAATTTCAACAGCCGGTAGACTAGGATTCCCTTAGTATCCTGTGAGTTCAGCAAAGGACTGGGTCATCAATAAGTGCCCATTTGCATTGGAATTATAAGTATCATGCTATCATTCAGACACCAGTATGGAGTATATACTCTGAAACTTGATTTGAGTGTTTTATCTTCCCTCCTGGAGACACCCGAGGCTCTGCCAGGTCTCCCTGGTTAGTAGAACGTTGCAACTCCAGCCAGGAAAGTATTTCCTGGGGTGTATATCTTTTATAAAACACTATTAACTTATCTGGCACTTAAATGTTCTGTAAAGCTATTCTTATCTACCTGTGTTCCTCAAGACTCTCCTACTGCTGCCCTGACTAAGGGCAATCAAGGAAATGAGGGTAACTGCTGACTGCTCATTGCAATTCAGTACCTCCATGCTTCCCTTGGTCTTGCCTGGGAAATGAACTGGTCCCTTCTCATAAATCTCAGGACATAGGTAGCCTCGCTTTCTTGGATTTTTGACAGCGGGGTGTTGTATCAGCCCTTTCTTTTGTTTCTTTCTAAATGATTTCTTTACAACATGAACACCTAGCAAAGTACTCATTTACTAAACAGTAAATGTTGATTTTGTTTGATTAATCTTTGGTGCTTCAGGGGTAAATTGTAGTGTGCAGGTGTGACTGGTAGCTGATGAATTAGGGTGTTAAAGTTGAGACCAAATATTTCTTGTTTTTTAAGCTATATGGCTGCACCTTTTAGAGGGAGGTAGAAAAGTGTGATTGATTAAAATGCGTTGTCAGTATTGGAATTGTCCTGAATAAATTTTGACGACTGCTGCTGGAATTTCCAGATGATAATATTTACAGACATATGAAAAGTGGGGGCACACAGGCACAGTCACCTTGGCTTCAGGGCAGATATTTCCCAGATAATTTTTAATAAAGTTTATAAATAGCGTTCAAATATTAATAGGCCTTATAAAGTTTTGAGCTTTGATATTGCTTGGTCTTTCATACTCTTATTTTAATTTACTCTGAGATCTCTGCCATTCCATACAGATATGTCAATGTCAAAAATAAAAATAAATTGTAATAATGAACAGGAATTAGGTTTAATGTGCTAGGTGCTTTATCACGTAATTTCCATTAATTTCTGAAGTAGCATAGAAGGTAGGTACGATTATTATTGTCATTTACATGTGAGAAACAGACTTAGAAAGGTTAAATTCTCAAGGTCACAAAACGGTTAAGAAGGGAGCAAAGGACTCACAGCCTTTTTGGTCAGACTTTTGAGCCCAGACTTTGAACCAGTATGTTATGATGTGTCCTTGACTCAGGTGTGCTGAGACAATTTTAGGCAGAGTAATCCTACTGATATGCTGTTTATAAAATATTTACACAAATAGGGATATTTCTGGAGGACAAAGAAGGAAGTGGCCACTGACCTTGTGTTAACACATGTTTTATTGTAACTTGGAAGGAAAGCGCTCTGAGGGCTCACCATCCCTTGTTTCAGACTTAAGCAATTTTGCATTTGTAGAATCACTATGGTATACTAATTAATACAGCTTGTAATTTTCCACAGTGGTTTCCTTTGAGGCCTAGCTTCTGAAGTCTTAGCAAGAATAGTTAAATGTCATGAGGAGCAGAAGCACTATTTTTATTTTCAGAACAATTGGTATCATTTTTATTTATTCAATAAAAGTACTGGGGCTTTTGTACTGTAATGAAGTAATGAAGCATACAGAGTTTAATCAAATAGAATATATGTCTTTAAGAATCATACAGTCTAGTGGAGACCTGATCTATACATAAACAGCATGTACATGAATAACTATATTACAAAGTAGAAAGTGGTGGCTGCTATAGGAGAGATACCAAATAAACTACTGTAAGAGACCTTAGAGTATATAAATCATGTAGAAATTGGGAGGGAGTACGTATCAGAAGGAAAGCAAAAGCTATTATGGCCTTTCCTAAAAATAAGGATATAAGAGTTGAGTGAATTGGTTGATTGGAACAGGATGAGACATGCAGGGGATCTCTAGATTTTAGGTTGAAAGTCAGAATAAAAATAGTTTTTAAAGGACATTGAGTGCTGGGGAAAGAAATTTTTACTTTGTTCTCTAGGAAATGGGGAACCATTGAAGGTTTCTGAAAAAGAACAGGGTTTGTTGGTTGTCAGCTCATGTTTAGGAGGAGAAAGCACTGCTGCTTAATAGATGTGCAAGACAATAGCATGAAGACATTTTTTATCTTTGTTTAAATAAAGACTCAGACAGTAAAATTTTATTCATTAATTAAAATCACTTGAATTAGATGGTAACTAAGTGGAATATTAAATCATTTAAATTGATGCACATGGCAAATTAATTGATAGGGACAAGAAAGTTCTCCCTTTTGTAAGATTGAGTTTAGATATTGTTTTAAAAAGTAAGTACTCAGAATTTTAATTAGTATTAAATTAGCTGAGACAATTTATGAACATTTGAATACTTAATTTGTGTCAGAATGGAAGATAAAAGATAAAGAAGACAAGTTCCTGTTTCATGTTTCAAGAGGAGAAAGGAATTTAGAATTATGTGAAAGAAATGTTGAGAGGGAATATGAAATGAGAAAAAATTTCAGTAAGACCATATCTGTCTTTTGAAGGCAAGATCTAATTTTTTGTTCCATAAAGATGAGTTGCTTGAGTAGAGAGTTGGACATAAATCTATTTATGAAATAGTTTACTTATAAAATGGAGATTGACAAAATGATCTCTAACCACTGTCACTAAAGGGCAATATTAAAGCAGAAACAACTGGCAGAAATAGAATTTTTATCAGTTTTTCCCACTTTTGTCCTCAATATCTAGAACAGTATACCTGCTTCCTATTGAGTGCACAATTAGTAATTGCTGAATGAGTGAAGAGGATTGCATGATCAACTTGGCACTTTTCAATTGTTCTCATGATTATGGAGTATCCAGGTTAGATTAATGATTAACAAACATAAAATAACTCAATTATCACGACAAAGGTTTTGTTGGTGTTGTTATTGTTTACACGCATAGTCCAAACTTCTTGTTTTAGCCTTTACTGGCTCATATACTTTTATTTTCAACCCAAGGTGTCAAATTTATAGCCAAGGGACTATCTTTTCTCTTCCGGATTGTGCCGTGTGTTTCATTTAGGTATTGTGTGCTGCAGAGGCATGTAAGATCCCTGTGTATTGACATGTGGTAGTGCTGTCATTGAAGAGAGCTCTGATGCAGCAGGCATATCATGTGGGATATGTGGAATGAATTAATATATAAGGAGCATCTGTGAAAGAGAGGTTGGAGTTTGGCTTAAAGTATGTGATATATTAGACGTTGTAGAATAAATGAAGCAAATACAGAATCGGGGTGGTAGTAAAATTCTATACTATGATGCAGTTAGCTGTGCAAGTAAACTCTATAGAGATGGAAAAGTAAATATAAAACTTCAGGCTGCATTTGGAAGAAAAATTTGTCATGACTGAACCATGAGGTCCCTACCATCACAGATATTTTGAGTTTTTCTGTTTTTAATTTTTGTTTCATATTGAATGATTTGATTCATATATATTTATTTTAATAGTGATGAATTTTTTTTAGTAACTACTTGCTTGTGACATATCTTTCCTTACATTACTGATTTATGATGTTAAAATAACACATAGAACATTTTTATATGTATCAAGGGTTTTATAATCAGGTATTTTGATTTCATTAACTTGTCTCTTAAATTATATTCCAGAGATAAACTATTTTGATTATTAGATTTTATGTTACCTGATGAAACACTTGTCAGGTTGCATGCAGACTGCCCTAGTGTAGAGAATGAGTATAGTTTTTGCCTGGGCTCTGGTACTTCCCGTGTGCCCTGAAACACTGTCTTGATGAGAGGCTTGGTGCACACTCATCTGTTCATAAGCAATATGACTTTTTTTTTTTTAAATCAAGTGAAGGCAGGAAGGCAGGGCGACAGACTTCTGAATGTGCTCCGGCCAGGTCCACCAAGCAACCCCCATCTGGGGCTGATGCTGTGTTGCTTAGCAACTGAGCTATTTTAGTGCCTGAGGGAAGGCCATGGAGCCATCCTCAGTGCTCGAGGCCAACTTGCTCATTCGAGCCATGGCTGCAGGAGAGGATGAAAGAGAGAGAAAGAGGGGGGGGGAGAGAGAGAGAGAGAGAGAGAGAGAGAGAGAGAGAGAGAGAGAGAAGGAGATGGAAGGGTAGAGAAGCAGATGGTCACTTTTCCTGTGTGCCCTGACCAGGAAGCGAACCTGAGACTTACACACACTGGACTGATGCTGTACCACTGAGCCAACCAGCCAGGGCCAGCAATATGACTTTTTAAAAATGATAAATGAATGGAAAACACTGTGTTATTACTGAATCTCACCATATTTCAAATAGAATCAGGCTGTTGAAATGTACTGGAATATTAATTTAAAAATTATAGTTGGCATTACTACTTTATAACCAGAGGCCTTTATGTTTTTGTTTCATGTGTTTTGGAAATACATTTACATGTTTTTTTTTACAGGTCTGTCATACTGTTGTATTGGCTCGGTACAATTACTGAGGATACTGGAGATAAAATAGTATAGTGACAAGATTACTGGTGCTAAAAAAAAAAAAAAGATTACTGGTGCTGTAATTGAAAGATCTAGATTTTATTGTGGCTCTGGCCTTAACTAAAAGTGTGATCTGGGTAGAATCATACTTCTTTCTTTTTCATATTTTAGGATGAAATAGACCATAAATAATGCTTCAGAAATCACAAAATGCTCTAGAAAAAGATACTAATGCTGCCTTAATTTACCTAATGTTAATAGTTTTAAAAACAATTATTCCTGTTGGCAAAAACACTTTAAAAATACCTTTATTAAAGATCACTTAAATTTAATTTGTGATCCCTTCTTTGGAAGATTGTTCCTTCAGTTTACCATGGCACAATATTTATTTAAAAGTGTTTTATTTCAATGTAAAAAATACAAGAAGAGATTTTTAAAAAACCTGTAAGATAACCACACATAGATTATTATAATTAAGTTTTGATTTATTCTTAATATTATTAATAGAGATCTCACATTATTTCATTTTGATATTCTGTTTTAAATCTCTGAATTTATATTTTATTTTTATTTATTTATTCATTTTTTTAGAGGAGGGAGAGAGAGAGAGAGAAGGGGGTGAGGAGCAGGAAGCTTCAACTCCCATATGTACCTTGACCAGGCAAGCCCAGGGTTTTTGAACCAGCAACCTCAGCATTCCAGGTCGATGCTTTATCCACTGTGCCACCACAGGTCAGGCCTGAATTTATATTTTAGACATTTCATTTCCTGCATCAGATATTTATTAATTAATTAATTTATTTATTTACTGAGAGGAGGGGAGATAATGAGACTTCTGCCTGTGGCCTCACTGTGATCCACCTGGCAACCCCTGTCTGGGGCTGATACTTGAATCCGCTGAGCTATTCTCAGTGTCCAGGGCCAATGCTTGATCCAATTGAGCCACTGACTGTGGGAGGGGAAAAAGAAGAGAAGGCAGAGAGGGAGGAGGAGAGAAGCAGATAGTCGCTTCTCATATATCCTCTGACCGGGGATCGAACCCTGGATGTCTGCCTGCCAGGCTGACGCTCTATCCATTGAACCAGCTGGCCAGGGCCCAAATATTTCTTAATACAATTTTATTGGCTATACATTATTCTATCTAATACATTATAATTTGTTTAATATTTCCCTCTGACTTTTGAAAGGCAGATAAAAAATTACAAATCTTTATTAATTCCTCAGTCATGACTGTCCTCATTATTTGCTTCCATGTAGTATTTTCTCCCCCTTTTTTTAATCTATGAGTTGAATTCATTTTATTATTAATGTCCCTATTTGGGGCATACCTAATTCTACTTATCTCATACAAATGAGATATGAACTGGATCTCAAAGGACTGATTCCAGGAGGTAAAAAATTGTTCTCGAAGAAATTGGTTCTCTTGTAGAATGATAGGGTTTGTGTGCATGATTATCAAGATCTTCACCATCATTAGAGCTACCACTTATTGTCTACTAAATGCCAAGACTGACACACGGAGCCCCTTGTGCTATATCATTTAGACTTCAGACGCCTCTATGGAATAGTTAAGAGAGAATTATCTTGACAGAATTTAAAAAATAATTTTTTTATTCATTTTTTTAGAGAGGAGAGGGAGAGACAGAGAGAGAGAGAGAGAGAGAGAGAGAGGAGAGACAGAGAGAGAAGGGGGGGAGGAGTTGAAAGCATCAACTCCCATATGTGCCTTGACCAGGCAAGCCCAGGGTTTTGAACCGGCGACCTCAGCATTTCCAGGTCAACGCTTTATCCACTGCACCACCACAGGTCAGGCTTGACAGAATTTTATATACTCGTTATTTTGAATTATTTCTCTTAAAAGACAAACTACTCCAATTAGGGTTCTTTAAACTATAACTTCACCAAAAATGCTTTTATGAAGTCCACTAATAACTTTCATTTTGCTAAATCCAGTGTACAGCTCTCAACCTTTATCTTACTAGACTATGAAGGACATCTGAAACAGTTTATCATTTATACCTTCTTGTAATACTTTTGTTACTTATCTTAGAGGCTGTCACACTCCTGATTTTTTACCTTATTGACTGATTCTTCTGTCTCCTTTGCAGGTCTCTCTTTTCACCTCTTAAAGTTGAGGAAGTCCACCAAATGAGATTGAATTTATCTGTTCTTTACCTATACTCACTCTTTTAGTGATCTCATCCCATATGATCTCACTGCTTTATATGCCATCTGATAATTTTATACCTTCCAAATTTATATATCTACCTCACACCTTTTCCCTAATTTTTAGACATTACTGACCAAGGCTCACTAGGTAAAGTCTTTTGAAGTCTAAGAGACATCTCAAACTCCCTTATTTCCAAACTGAACTTTTAATATTCTACCAAAGTTTCCCTAACTGCCGTCTTCTCTGTATCAATTACTAGATTGATACGGCTCCCAAAGTCAGGTTTCTTTTCTTTTTTTTTTTTTTTTTTTACAGAGAGTCAGAGAGAGGGATAGACAGGGACAGACAGACAGGAACGGAGAGATGAGAAGCATCAATCATTAGTTTTTTGTTGCGCATTGCAACACCTTAATTATTCATTGATTGCTTTCTCATATGTGCCTTGACCGCGGGCCTTCAGCAGACCGAGTAACCCCTTGCTTGAGCCAGCGACCTTGAGCTCAAGCTGGTGAGCTTTTGCTCAAAGCAGATGAGCCCGCGCTCAAGCTGGTGACCTTGGGGTCTCGAACCTGGGTCTTCCGCATCCCAGTCCAACGCTCTATCCACTGCACCACCGCCCGGTCAGGCTCAAACTCAGGTTTCTTAAGGCAAAAATCTTAGTCATTCTTACTTGTTCTTCTCTCATATTCCATATGAGCAGATCCTATTCATTATTCCTTTCAATTATATTCAGAATTCAGACTTTTCATCAAGACACTGGTCTCCCAGCTTCTACTATCACTCAGCTATAAATTAGTCTAAACAGATCAGTCAAGCTGCTCTGTTTTATTGATCTGTTTTATAAATTTTTTATTTATAAATTTTATCTTTTGATTTTTATTTATTAGAGAGAGAGAGCAAGAGAGAGTTTGATTCATTGTTCCACTTATTTATGCACTAATTGCTTGATTCTTGTATATGCCCTGACCGAGGATCAAACCCAAACCCTGGCATACCCAGACGATGCTAGGCCACTGAACCATCCAGCCAGGGCTCAAATTGTGTTTTTTTTTCAAACTAATGTTAAATCATTTCATTCCTCTGCTCAAACCATTTTGTTGGCTCTTTGTCACTCAGAGTCAAAGTTAAAATCCTTAAACAACCTAACCAAATTCTATACCACAATGTACTGAAATTATCACCAAATTTAAATCTTATTAATTTCCCCTTGTTCATGCCATTACTTCATATTGATTTTTTTTGCTATTCCTCAAATATGCCAGGCATCCTTCCACTTCAGGGCCTTTGCATTTGGTGTTCTTTTGTGTCTAATGTTCTTACTCTAGTTTTCTTTATGTCTTTGTTTTTTCCCTCCCTGTCTCAGACATTCCCTTAATTGTGAGTGATGGGGTGGCCTCCATGACCACAGTATTTGAAAATATGAATTGTTTCTTATCCCTGCACTTCCTGTCATTTCTCTCTGCTTTGTTTTTCCCCACCTCAATTTTTGCCACCTGACTTATTAAATATTTTACTTGTTTAAATTATTTTCTTTTGTTTCCCTCGTTTCTGCCTGTTACTCTATTTAGTTTACTGCTATAGCTCTTGTATCTAGAAGTGTCTCACATATCAGATGTGTGAAAAGAAGGAAGGAATACTGACTGATTACTTAATGCAAAAATGGTGATGGAAGGATTTATAGAGCAATAATTAAACTTTTGTTTCTAAAATAATTTCCCACTGGAGAGAATCATCTCAAGACTATAACTGGAAATCTATACAGAACATAAACAGTGTATAAACATTGATCAATATATAAAGAAAGCATGAAGTTTTCAAAGATAGGTTTTCCACCAGGTGAAAGCATCAATGATTGTTTCTTTTTGCACATACATTTATAAATTAATAAGAATGTGTACATTATTTTATATGCTAATATTTTCACATTTGACATAAATTGGTAAAGTATTTTATAACCACTATAACGAGTTGAGTATCTGAAAACTATTCATGTTTATCTAGAACCTCAGAGTGTGACCTGGTTTGGAAATGGAGTCTTTGCTGATGCAGTCAGTTAAGGTGAGGTCATACTGATGCAGTCAGTTAAGGTGAGGTCATACTGATGCGGTCAGTTACGGTGAGGTCATACTGATGCGGTCAGTTAAGGTGAGGTCATACTGATGCAGTCAGTTAAGGTGAGGTCATACTGATGCAGTCAGTTACGGTGAGGTCATACTGATGCAGTCAGTTAAGGTGAGGTCATACTGATGCAGTCAGTTAAGGTGAGGTCATACTGACTTTGGGTGGACTGTAAATGCAATGACTGGTGTTTTTCTAAGGGAAGGAGTAGAGAGAGACTCACAGGAAGAAGTAGACATGAAAATGGAGGCACAGATTGGAGTTACGTTCTCACAAGCCAAAAGATTCCTTCCAGAAGCTGGAGGAGGCCAGGTTCTTCCCTAGAACCTTTGAAAGGATCATCACTCCAATTGACTTGATCTTGAACTTCCAGGTTCCAGAACTTTGCGAGAATAAATTTCTGTTGTTTTAAGTCACTAAATTTGTAATAGTTTGATGTGATAGTCTTAGGAAACAAATTTAAACACAATCATTAATTTTTTTTAATGATCCACGGTCATAAAAGTATAGGAAGTGTAAAGATATGACATGTTCCAAATCACTAAGTAAATTCAGTCTGGATCTGAAGGTGGTATTTAAGAAATCTTTATTTATGGTTAAAAATACTACCACAAATATACTTCTTTATCTTTTTAACATTAATATAAAATTTATAGTTTTATGAAGATATGAATACATATTTTAGAAAGTAACCTATATTATAAAGAAATTTAAGAAATATTGCTAATATATAAACTTTTACCTACTTAGATAAACAGACTGCTGCAATATTTTTTTTTAATTTTATTGAATTTATTGGGGTGATATTGGTTATTAAGAAAATGATATAGGTTTCGGGTGTACAGTTCTAAACACATCATCTGTATGTTGTGTTGTATGTTTACCACCCCCTAAGTCAAGTCTCCCTCTCCATCACCACTCATTTTCCCTTTCACCCTCCTCCACTCCTCTCCGCCTCCCCTTGCCTCTCGTAATCACCATACTGCTGTCTGTGTCTATGAACTTTTTTTTTAAGTTCTTTCTTCTAGAGACAAAAGGAGCTACAAATGATTTGGGAACTATGTTATAGTATCTTTATAATTCTTTATAGTAGGTAAACAGTAAAATTTACTAGTATGCATCACACAAGATAATCTATGAAGTAGCCTCATTGATACAATTAATTTTGTATAGTATTTTAGAATTGGTACCTATTTGACAAAGAGCAAATGGAAGGAATGATATAAAAGTAGTCATGGAGTTTTAGGGTTGGTAATAGTTTTAGAAATAATCTAGTTTATTTTGAAGTTTTTAGTATTTTCAATCATATAGAATATATATTTCAAATAAAATCATATCAGTAGAAGTTATCAATACATGCAATGTAGAACTCTTATGTGTAATGGAGGAATTATTGGTCCATAGCCTATATATGTTTTCCTAATGCGGAACTGGAAATCTAAGGAGAGTGAATCAATTATCAAGATTAGGCAAATAGTAGAGACCAAACTAAACCTATCAAGAGCCTTGAGGATTCTGACTTAATGCCCTATTTGGAAATTATAGTGACTGTGAAAGGGCCTGAACAATTTGCAACCCTGTTTTTGGTTTCATGAGTTCTATAATGTATCTTTCTAAAATGTATGACTATTCTATCTGCTATACACAATGTCATTAAAAGTTACTGTCTATGCCTGACCAGGCGGTGGCGCAGTGGATAGAGCATCGGACTGGGATGCAGAAGATCCAGGTTTGAAACCCTGAGGTTGCTGGTTTGAGTGTAGGGTCATAGACATGACCTCATGGTTGCTGGCTTGAGCCCAATGGTTGCTGGCTTGAGCCCAGGGTCGCTGGCTTGAGCGAGGGGTCACTCACTCTGCTGTAGCCCTCCCGCCCCCATCAAGGCACATATGAGAAAGCAATCAGTGAACAACTAAGGTGCTGCAATGAAGAACTGATGCTTCTCATCTCTCTCCCTTCCTGTCTGTCCCTATCTGTCCCTCTCTCTGACTCTGTCTCTGTCAAAAAAAAAAAAAAGTTACTGACTACCAAGGAATTTCTCAAATCCATTAACATACTATTTTTTATGTACTTTGGTGTAATACACTTTATAGCTCAGTTACTAGTAATTCACTGAAGATTTTTGCAATTCCTAGCTTAAGATAACTCTGCTCTCCTCTCAGTTAACTTTGTGCTTCATCTGACCTTCTTCCATTACAATCTCTTTATTTTTAGGCTTATGTGTGATTTTGTTGTAATTATTCTAAGGGTATTGTGTATTCAGGATTTAAGATTCATCTGTGACTCAGGGAATCATCTACCAGAGTGTCTTCATAAGTCAGGTATGCAACCAACATTTGGTGACTGAATAAACAATCTAGTTTGAATATTCTTTCCTACGTTTACTTTATAGTGGTTTTTGAAGATCTTTAAATTGTCTGTACTACTCATATGCCCACCAAGTGGAATGAAATGAGCATCACCATATGTAGATGATCTTGTCTTATGACCTGACACAAGATGCCTGGTAGAGTCTGTTGATGGCTGTTATAAACATAGCATGCCCTCAATAAGTATTTGTTGATTGAGTATTTGTAACAGGTCTGCTTCTCAAAGCTGAAGGACAATTTGTTGTTACCAGTGATTTATAGACTTTTAATTTGACTAGTTCCTGAAATTATTTTGCCACTATCCTTTTTTCTTTGAACTATCTTGCTGCCTTGATGTTCTTCTTTCAATCCATCCTCCACACCGTTGGCAGATAAATCTTCCTGGAACACTTATTTGATAATGTTACTTATCTGCTAAGTGCCCTTCAATAACTTCCAATTAACATCAGCTTAAAGTCATAACTCCTTAATCTGGCTCTGGAGGCTGTCTACAGTCAGAACACAGCACAAATTTCAGTCTTAATTTTAAATGCTTTATTAAGCATTTAGTGTATAGTGGTTACTACCTATACTGTAGTGCGAGAGAGAGCTGCATTTAATCCAAGTCTGTCATTTTCTAAATATGTGACATTGGACAATTAATGTACCATTGTAAGCCTCAGTTCCTCATCTTGAAAATAAGAATAATGACCACATCCACTTTTATTTTTTCTGTAATTATCTGTTGAATGCCTACTGTATGTTAGCTACTTTTCTAAGTACATTATTAGTAAACTCAACAGACAAAACTATTGTGGAGCTTGCATGCTGGTTGGGAATACAGACAATAAATAGAATAAATAATAAATAACCTATAGACTGTGTTAAAAGGTATATGAAAGAATTTAGGTAAGAAGTGTGAAAAGTTGGGAAGAGGCCGCAGTGAAGAGGAAGGTTGTGTATCAGTCTTGAAACAACTGAATTATTCTTCCTTCTTTGCTCTTTAGAAATCATAGAGCTACCAGAAGAATTCAGGTTTTAGAGATACAGCTGATTCAAGTTTTCTATTACTTCTTATACTGTCAGAAGATCCTAGGGAATTGGAGTTATGTGCAAGGAAAAAAAGTAGGTTTTGACAATTTAATCTTCTTAAGTCTTTGTAGTTGGAAATAATCTAGTTAAATAAAAGTGAATATTATTTTTTTATGCAAAGAGTGAGAAATTTTCAGAATTCTTAATTAGTATATATAGGTATCACAATTAGAAAGAATAGAAATATTTTATACCATTCCCTGATTTGCATATGACTCTCTTTGTTGTTGTTTTCTTTTATGTTTGTGTATAAATACTCAAATTAGGTAGGAAAAAGAAAGAAGAATTTGAGCAAAGTATTCTGAATCTTAATTTAAGGCAGTATGCATCTTGATGACAGTGCTGGTTTTCTCCTGATTACGGACTTCTTGTGTAATTCCTTGATGATAAGCTAAAACCCTAATTAGTACTGTGCCTTCAAGTCTGTAGGTCATTGGTTTTTAACAATGCTTGCACAATGGGTTCACCCGTAGGGCTTGAAAACAAATGCTTCCCTTTGAACACCAGGTTCCCCTCCCTCTTCTGATATAACTGACCTCTGATAGGTCCTGGGCATTGGTGCTTTATAAAATTCCTCAGTTGATTTAATGTGCATTCTTTACTGACAACCATTGATTGCTATGATTTTGCCCCTCCTCTTTCTCCAACCTTATCTCCTACCATTTCTTCTATAAATTACCTTTCTTTATCGCAGGTCTTTTTTTTAATTCCCCAGATTGAAAGTTATGCTAATCTCAGGACCTTTGCATTTCTACTTTACTTAAAACACTTTCCCCAGATTTATTCATTTAACATTTCAACAAGTATTTATTGATCATCTCCTCTCCCTACTGTGGATACAACTACAAAAAAAAACCCAAAACAACAAATTAAGAAAGCCCTCTAGCCTGGCTGCCTCTCACAATTAAATAATTCAACTTAAATATCAGATTCTGACATACCTTTTCTCATCATTTCAGCTGAAATAGCTACTTCTAAACTGTTTTCTATACCCTTACCTATTTTAATTTATAGCTCTTATCTTATTATATATTCTGGATTTGTCTTATTTTTTATGTGTTGTTGTGTTTCTCACCTCTGCAACATATGTCTTACGAAGATGAAAACTTTATGTTTCGTTTAACATTTAATCCTCACTGCCTAGATTAGTATTGATTATATTCTATAGTATTGGAATATAGCAGGTGCCCCATAATTAATTAATTAATCAACCAACCATATAGTATAACTAAACATGAGCTCTATAGTTTCAAACCTGAACTTTATATACTATGAAGCTATTGTAACATAAGCTTTAGGTTCTAGAGTGATCAGAAATGATTTTCAATTTTTATATTCTTTATAAAGAGGTCTTCTAAAATTAAGTTTTAAACTTCAGAAAACTTGGATGTTTTTTATACCTACACTACATTGTTCCCCAAGCGAATTAGATCTTAATTTATTAGAATAATATTACTTTAATTAAAATTACCTTAGTAAAATAATTCTGCTCTAATAAACAGGTTGTGTTGAAATCATATGAGTTGAGTGAATAAACCATTTGAAACCTATAATAAATATTTGAGGAAATAGCTTATTTTGAAAAACTAGAGTTCATTTTAGCTTTTATTGTAGACATGGGTTTTTTGTTAATCTGCTGTGTTGGGTTATTTAAAATAAGCTACATAGTAAATATATTTAATTCCATACTATTAAGTAATTAATTGCTGTAGAATATTTGATGTTTGCATATTTTTTAGAACTTTTTTTGGTAAAAAATGAAAAACATGAAATTATGTGAATTGGCAATATTCAATGCTTGATTTAAAGTGGTGTAAAATTGGACTTTAAAAATTTAGCTATGTGAATGTATATTTAATATAAATTAGAGCTTTAGTGAGAATAAAATATTGAAGTAATGTCATCTAAAGAATTTTTTTTTTGTATTTTATGAAGTGAGAAGTGGGGAGGCAGAGAGACAGACTCCCGCATGCACCCAACCAGGATCCACCCAGCATGCCCACTAGGGAGCGATGCTCTGCCCATCTGGGGCATTGCTCGGTTGCTACCTGAGCCATTTTAGCATCTGAGGTCCATGAAGCCGTCCTCAGTGCCTGGGCCAACTTTGCTCAAATGGAGCCACAGTTGCGGGAGTGGAAGAGAGAGACAGAGTGAAGTGAGAGGGGGAGGGGTAGAAAAGCAGATGGGTACTTCTCCTGTATGCCCTGACCGGGAATCGAACCTAGGACATCCACACACTGGGCTGACGCTCTGCTATTGAGCCAACTGGTCAGGGCCTAAAGAATTTTCTTTAATGACATGAACCCTGCTTTCTCTAAGAACAGAGGAAAGGCATCATTAACTAACTTGATAAATTATTTATCTTTAAGTTCTTTTAAACATTACTCTTGTCAAGTTGAAGGAATACTTGTTTTCTTTGAGAAAACCTTGAAAGCTAACATTGTACTTGAAATAAAATCTTTAGTAGTAAGCAATTATTCAATGATGTGATTTAAATATCTCTTTCCGTCCATTGTTTCTTCAGAGAACGAGTGCTACTGCCTATTCTTCAAAATCAGTATATTTCTTTCCTGCCTCGTAGATTTGCTCATACTATTTATATGTCGAGGCTCATCTTGCTACTCAGAGTGTGGTCCTTAAATGGGTACCTTAGCACCACCTGGAAGCAGTTTAGAAAAATGAAGAATTTTAGGTTCCACCCAAATCAGCTCAATCAGAAGCAGCATAGTAACAAGATTCCCAGATTACTCATGTGCACATTCAAATTGTAGAAACAAGGTCCAGTTTTTAAACTTAAACCTTTTTTTTTATGATTACACTCATACCTTACCTGAAAGTCCTTCTTGAGCCCTCTAGAGTAATGAAAGGTCTCAAACCTGTGAATTGTTATAATTTTTAAAATCTTACTTTTAATTACTGTTATTTGTGCACAGGCTTCCTCTTTGAGTGTACTAGTCGTGCCTACGTCATCCCCTGTCTGAGATGATTTCATGGATTTTCCAAAACTATTATGTCAGTAATTCCATCCAGGCTTCCCAGAATATTATAAATGGAGTACAACAAACTAGATTTCTCTGAGGTAAAACACAGATTATTTTCTCTAAACTCTCTAATTACTGTTTCATAACTGGCATTGCTGCTTTTCAGTGTCAGACATTTTCTGTCTTCTTTCCATGATAAAATCGGTAGTGAGGAGACCAAAGGTTGAGAGGGCTTCCTACATTTACTCTGTGGCCGAGATCAATGGGGTTATGGTCGGATCATCATCTCTGCTTCCTGTGAGGCAACCTGGGGGTGAATTCTTACTCTGCCACCTTGCTTTGTGTGACCATTGGCAAATATCATATCTTTCTAAATCTTAGTTTCCCCATTTATTGAATAGGGATGATTACAACACAGTAATATACTACCTAATTCATAGTGTTATTGTTAGAATTAAATTATATGTGCAGAGAAAATTGCATAGAAATTAGGATATAATAAACACTCTCCAGTGACCATTATTGATATTATTATCATTTTTTTTTAATTTTAAAAGTAGGTTAGCTTAGCGGAACTATCCAAGGAAAGCTCACACAAAAATTCTAAAATTAAATTATTTAATTTATATTTACCTTAATGAATAACCCCAAATCAATGGTTTTAAACTTTAAGTATCAATATTTTTTATGAATCTGGTCAGTAATTTAGCTAGCCACACTTACTTAAATAATATGTCAGGTTGCTGAGGGTCAGAGGATCAAAAATTAATGTGGCCGAAAGCTTCTTTGCTTTTGAACAGATCAATATCTGTAAGTGAACCAGAGGCACTTACAATTAAATGTCCAGAAATGAATTAAAAATAAATTCACTGTAGTTTGGTGGAGTTAGGTATTGGATATTATAGTCTCTGCCAACACTTAGTTACCTGAACACATATTTCTCTTCTACCATCCTTTCTGTAATGCTTGTTGATTACAATATTGATATACCTGAATGCTTAAGAGGATATTGAAGAGTTGAGCTCTTAGTTCAATAATACCTTTGAAAATATAGATGCTAATAATAATCATTTTTTAGTAGAACTTTTGTACATAACATCATCTGGACAAATAAAATATTTTGTATGATTATTTAATCTCATTAAAGATATAATGAAGCAGAAAAAAAAAAGAAGAGCAATTTCAGAATCTAAAATGAGGCTGACCTGCTCTTTGAGAAGAGACTAAAAAAAATAGTTTTAAATATGGTTTAAATTCTATGAAAAGCAGATGAAAGCTTGGTCATATTCTTCCCCAGATCCCAGATTATCATTTGCTAATTTAGCAGATAAAGACTCCTGAAGCTCTGTGTTGTGCAAGACATTATGCTGTGTGCTGGGATATCAGGTTGAGCCAGGGCCTACAGCCAATAGAAACAGAGTTGTACTTTGATTTACAATTGTGATAAATACTTCCAATCCAAAATAATATGACAGCATGCAAATGGATGACTTGATCTCATCTGTGTGACAGCCCTGGGGCAATGAGGAGCTGAGCCATTGGAGAGACTGAGAGAAATCTAATATTGCTGGAGGACAGAGACCCAGGACACCAGTGGTATGGTGAAATCCCTCGAGATTATATTAAGAGTTTTGCTTTTAATTCTAAAGCAGTAGGACAGGGAGGCCGTGCGGTCATAACTAACTGCTGTGTGAAAAAAATAAATTAGAAAATCAGAAAAGTGGGAAGAAAACCAGAAAAGTGGGAAGTTGTTGCAGTAGCTAAGAAGAAAACTTCCTGGTAGCTCGAACCAGTTTGGTGGCAGTACAGATGGAGAACAGGAAAAGTAGATGACTTTGAGAAAGTAGGAATTAGAAAGAGTAATAGGAATAGTTTAAAAGATGGTTGGGAGCTGTTTGGAGATGAGTGAGACGTGGAATCAAGATGCTTCAGGTTTTCTGCTTGAGCTACTGTATGGGTGATGGTGATCTTTGTTTAAAAAATAAAATTAGTCTTGGATAATGTTGCATTTAAGGTGCACTTGAGAGATTTGTGTAAGAGGAGTGAGTAGGTAGGTGGATAGATGTTTTTGAAGCATAGGAAACTAAAAGGCAACTTTAAAATCTGAAATCTATCATTTTAAGACAAATGAAAGGAAACCCTTTTGTAGTCATCATGTAAACCTAGGAAATTCGTAATCTCTCTCGAATGGGAGCAGTAAGTAGAAGTAGACTTCCAAAGGATTTAGGTGCATGCAGTAGTTTGCAAGCTCTGTTTCTAGGAGCTCTCAGGAGTCGTGAAGGTGCCTCTGAGTGTCTGTGTACTAAGGAGGTGTCTGGGCAGAGGAAGCCAGGCCGTGAACCTCCCTTTCTAGGAAAGGGGCTTTGCTTTTATCTACTATATGTGAGGTTGGTTGGCAATGGGGGAAGGTCACATGAGGAACCACCCTCGCCCATGACCCCCAAAAGAAACGGCCCGGGAGCATTTTGAAAAAAGACAACTGTCAGCCAATGAAATTTCGCCACGACCTATCAACCCACCACCACCCTACCAACGCTATAAATTACCCCCAGCGGGAGAAGCCGCGCGACTTCCCTGGCCCCTGTCTTGTGGACCAGTGAACCTCGCCCAGGAGCGCTCTAAATAAAACTTTTGCTTCTCCACACTTGGTGGCTACTTCCTTCTTTCTTCCTCGGCGGAAAATACCTTACACTATATACTCTGCAATTTCAAATGATATTTTACTTTTAAAAGGATTCATTTTTTTAAGTTAAAAAAATTTACATCCATGGATGCAAACTGTCTGAAACATTATTAAAAAGTAGCGAGGAATGTCATTTCACATCCCAAACACGAGGATGAAGTCATGAAGGGCAACAACTCATACTTATTCCCCAAATTATTTTTATTTTTTGAGGCTAAATATTGGATTAGAAGGACAGTTTGACCTCAGCAAAATTATTTTTAAACTTGGAATATTTTTGAAAGCTAAATTTCAGAAGCAGTAGGGCAAAAGTTGCTTCAGTTTTCAGTGTCGTGTTGTGAGTTTTGCCTCGCCACTTGAGATCAGCTGTACATTGAACCCGATTGTCTCCTTTCAGCCCGGAGACTTTCTCCAGTTGCATGGAAAACACCAGTGGTTCACCTTCAGTATTTTTTGCCTTATGATGAAATACTGTGAGATATATTTTGTTTGGCTACTTTTTCTACAATCTTATTATTAATTTATATTTTATTATTCCATTTATGGTAACATCATTTATAGGATTAGTGAGTAGTCTTGGCCTTTCTCTTGCAATGCAGGACAAATAATTACCACACATAGAATGCCACTTGTAAAGCCAGTAGCCATGGATACCATCACAGTCGCTGGCTCATGCAGGTTTGCATTTGATTTGGACAGACAGTAATGAAACAATGGAGCCAAGAACTGGTGGGCCATCATCTTTATTCTAGCTTGCACTGGCGGGCAAGAAATACACACAGTGGGAAAATATTTCACTTTCCATTTAGGGCTCCCAAAGCCACTGACTCATTTGAGTTTCCTAGAATCAAAGTTTTCTAGAAAACCTCACCAGCCTTATTCACCTCTGTTCCCCCTCTCTTTCTCTGCACAAACTCTGCACAAACTGGCTTCTCCTTCAGCACTCCGCCATCTTGGCTGCTTCCCCTTCACGTGAACATTCTCCACTTTCTCCTCTAATGCTAATCTCAGGAACCGAGAGAGAGAGCAAGCTCCCGGTCTGCCCCATTCTATAGTGTAGAAATCAATACCTTTAATCCAATATACAAACAAGGAAGTCTCTGATACAAAGTCACTTAGGGTGGGAAAGACTTAGTCTTAGAACTAAGCCTTAGGGTATAACAACCCTACCTGCTTACAGCCTGTCCCCCACACCCAATACAAACTATAAGCGAGCAAACATATATATCATATTTACAAACTTATTTGACCACATTCCACCCTTTTGCTCGCTTCACAATCTAAAGCATAGGTAGTCCTGTACAAGGAAATTAGGCACATTACACAAATTACAACATGACAAATCATACAATTTCAACAATTACAAAGGTACATTTCACCAGTCTTTGAGCACTTTGCCAAAAGCGCAAAATGTCCTTGGCCTTCTTTCTAGCCATGGGAAAAGCTTCCCAGGGCAGGGAAGGGCCTCCACCAAAGCCGCTCCCACCCCCACCATGGTATTTCACATTGTCCAAAATCCGTAGGTCCATACAACAAAGGAGCCAGTGCCTACTCCAGTCATAGTCCAGGAATTAGTCCACGCACATGGGGCCTCAGCCACCCCCCTCATTCCTGCTGTCCTTGCAGGTCTTAAACTGTTCCAAGTGGGAGCACGTGCAATGGCAGTTAGCATTTCCATCTCTGCTAAGGAGAGCATGATGGCACTCACCCCTATGTCCCAAAATCACAGACCTACCAGGGGTGTAGTAGATACTCCTTGCTGCTGGGCTCTCATCTTATGGAGACTGCGGATCGCAACTCCAGCCCGAGTCTCCTCATCCTCCAAAGAGGAACTGAAAACACCAGCTCCTGCTGCTGGGCCTGAAACCCAGGCTGTTGCCACCTTCTGCTCCACAGGCCTTGTAGCCCCGACCTCAGCCCCAGCCTCCCACCACTGCTGGCTCTCCACAATGTCCAGGGCAATCTTCAACTCACGAACCTGTGATTCCTTCTCCAGTGGCTGCTCCATTTCCAAGCGAATCTCATGAACCTGGTCGGCCTCCTTCTCCGGTGCTTGCTTCAGCTCCTTCCACTGCTCGATTTGCAGGTCCTGGACAGCCTCTTCCACAGAGCTCTCAGTTTCCTCATGCATGGCTGTAAAAGTCAGCCAGCCTATGGTTCCCAAAAGGACAGCATGGGGAACCATAACAGCAGCCAGTCCTCTACTCCATTGCTCAAAGGTGGTGGTGGCTCCAAACCAATCTGTATCGAATCCTGCCACTGACTATGCCAAATGTAAAGCCAGTGGCCATGGCCATCATCACAGCTGCCTGGCCCATGCAGGTTTGCATTTGATTCAGACAGACAGTAATGAAACAATGGAGCCAAGAACTAGTGGGCCATCATCTTTATCCTAGCTTGCATCCGGCAGGCAAGAAATACACACAGTGGGAAAATACTTCTCTTTCCATTCAGGGCTCCCAAAGCCACTGACTTATTCGAGTTTCCTAGAATCAAAGGTTTCCAGCTCATAGCCTTATTCATCTCTGTTCCCCATCTCCTTCTCTCTGCATAAACTCTGCACAAACTGGCTTCTCCCTCAGCACTCCACCATCTTGGCTGCTTCCCCTCTCTTCCACGTGGCCTTTCTCTGCTCTCTCCTCTAATGCAAATCTCAGGAACCAAGAGAGAGAGCAAGCTCGTGGTCTGCCCCATTTGTAGTGTAGAAATCAAAAGCTTTAATCCAATATACAAACAAGGAAGTCTCTGATACAAAGTCACTTAGGGTAGGAAAGGCTTGGCTTAGTCTTTAAACTAAGCCTTAGGGTATAACGACCCTGCCTGCTTACAGCCTGTCCCCCACACCCAATGCAAACTATAAGCGAGCAAACCTATATATCATATTTACAAACTTATTTGACCAACACCACTCTACTGCAGCAACTGAAAAGGTATGGTTTCAGCTCTCTGATGCTCTTTCAAGCTGACACTCAGCTTCTACAAATGTGTACTGGGAGAAATTGACTTTTTTTTTCTCTTATATTTAATTTAATCCGCAAGAACAAATACAGTTTTAACATTGATCATTTTAGGCCAGTGAAACGTTAGTAATCAATGTGACAGGCTCAGAGTGAAGTTATATTGGGGAATTAAACTTTATGATTCATTTGCAAGGATAAAACGTACTTGCCTCATCTTCGTAAGTAAATACTGACAAATTTATTGAAATATTGATCTGTTTTCTGTGGAAGGATTAAGTGAATTTCAAAACGTGGCGGTTAGAAATTATAAAAAACATTTTCTACTGAGTTACAAATTCTGGGCTGTTTCATTTTAAGAGTCTGTAAATAGGTTGCTGATAACTGCAGATTCTGGTGTAAGTTGTGACCTTCTTCTATCAGCAAGTTTGTATGTTGAAATGAGTATTCCTAAGAAAAAATAGTAACAGGGACAGATTAGTTTCTGCATAGCATCTGCCAGTGTAGATAGCTATTTCCTTTTATAGGTGAGAAGCTTAACTATCTTTAGCAGGTAATATGGAGCCCATTCTGAGATCCACTCTATTTCCCTTAACAAGTAGCTTGAAGAGGCTGTAACTTCTTATTTGACTTTCATGTTGAATGATTAACCAAGCATCATGTTTTCAGTTCATTTTCAGAGTGATTTGTAGAGAATCACATAAATGTAACTATATATAAGAAACCCAGGTAACACTAGTTTTTAATCTGCTTAGAGAAAAGAAAAGGAGTATGTATTAAATGAAAATTTTTGGTATTTTCTGCACCAGGCTGTTGGGAGTATTTGAGGTACTTCCAATACCTATAATTATGAGGCTGAGAGTTTTTGTTAGGGTTTGAAGAGAAAAAAGCAAGAAAATGAAATTTACTTAAATTATTGAAAGGAGAACTATTTCTACCTGGAAATAATTTAGGTGAACATAAGATATATATTATAAAGCTAATATGTCAGTAATATGAAAAAACAATCTTCATATAAAATATTCTATTTATAAACTTCCTAATGTTTTCTCTTATGTAGAGAACAAAATTTGGTATCAACAATGTGTAGAGAAATTTGCTATAGTTTCTTCAGTTTTTATGACTTTTTAAAAGAGAAATGCAAATGTTCCTTTAATCTTTACTGATTCTGAACTGGGATAGAACTCTCAAAGAAGTCTGATATAGGTTATTATAGTAGCTTAGAAAAATATAGTTATATATAGCATTGAAATGTTATTTGAAAATTATATAATTTTAAAGAAGAAAATGGTTTTCTGGTGTGTTTTTTTTCTTTCCTTTTGAAAAAGTATATCTTATGTCCAAACAATTGCACTTCTGGGAATATATGCAAAAAAACTTAAAACACTCATTGGAAAGAATATATGCACTCCCATGTTTATTGAAGACTTATTTACAAGATTTGGAAGCAGCCCAAGTGTTCATCAGTAGATTATAAAAAAGTTATGGTACATTCACACAATGAAATACTACTCAACTGTTAAAAGAAAAAGGAAATCTTACCCTTTGTGACAGCATGGATAGATCTGGAGATAATTATGCTAAGTGAAGTAAGCCACTCAGAGAAAGACAAATACCATATAATTGCTCTTATATTTGGAATCTAATGAACAAAATAAACTAACAAACAAAATAGAAACAGATTCATAGATACAGAGAACAGACTGACAGCTGTCAGATGGGAGGGGTGTTGGGAACTGTGTGGAAAAAGTGAAGGGATTAAGAGAACAAAAAAAGCTTTTAGACACAGACAACAGTTTGGGGAAATGCAGGAGAGGAAATGGAGTAAGGGAGGTAGAGGAGAGTAGAGGCAGGATTGATAGTGATAGAAACTTGGTTTAAGGTGGAGAACACACAGTGCAGTATACAGATAATGTATTGTGGCATTGTGCATCTGAAACCTGTGTAGTTTTATTGACCAATGTCACCCTGATAAAGTCAGTAAGAATAAAAATTTAAAATTTTGAAATTAACAAAATTCAAAAGTATATCAGTATTTTTATTAAAAGTGTTCCCTGGTTTGTTGGCTCAGCAATAGAGCATTGGCCTGGCATATGGAGGTTCTGGGTTCGATTCCTGGCCAGGGCACACAGGAGAAGTGCCCATCTGCTTCATCATCCTTCCCCCTCTTCTTTCACTCTCTCTCTCTCTCCCCCCCCTCCTCCCTGCAGACAAGGCTCCACTGGAACAAAGGTAGACTAGGCGCTGAGGATGGCTCCATGGCCTCTGCCTCAGGCACTAGAATTGCTCCAGCCACAAGGGAGCAACGCCCCAGATGGGCAGAGCATCGCCCCCTGGTGGGCATGCCGGGTGGATCCCAGTCGGGTGCATGCGGGAGTGTCTGACTGCGTCTCCACTTCCAACTTCGGAAAAAAACAAACAAACAAACAAACAAATAAATAAATAAATAAGTTAAGTGTTAATTATTTTAGTGCTCGTATTTATTTATAAACTCTGTTATGCACTGGCAACTATGACTTAGGTTATGCACTTAAAATAATGTGATTTGTATCGCCCATTGTCTTTATTTTTATTTTTGATTGGTTAAAATTATTTGTTAATGTTGGCATGTGACCATACACTGAAGTGTTTAATAGATGGTTTATGTTCGTAGTAATGAAAGATTGAGGCTTTAAATATTCTCTCAAAATGATTTCCAAAAAGAACAAATTAAATGAGATTTCATTTGCATAATAAAATAAGAAAGAATTTAAATATAATTTATTTTATTGCAACTCTTTACGTACTTGCCATTCTGTTTCAATATTTCACACCCATATAGATGTGGCAGTATGGTATAAATGAAACGAACATATTTCATTTTGTGCTCTTTATAATGTGACATACTGCCTTTTTTAAGAAAGATGTTATCACTTTACCTTGTTCCTTTTAGAGAAAATGTGCTTCTTCCTAAAGGAAAAGAAAGATAATGTGAGACTAAAACAGGTCAATGTTTAATGGTATCACAGAACTGCAGTAAATTTTACTGGGTAGCTATGGAAATATCTATTATATTTATTATAGCTATCATCTTTAAAGTTTTATTTTTTTACAGTAAAGTGCTTAAAGAAAATCCATTGAATGCTAATTTTTTTACTAATCATATCTCTATAGCTTTAAAAGTTTAATTAAACACTAATTCTTATACTGTAGTGCTATCAGGGATGATTTCCCATAATACAATGCTTTATTTGAGTCCCTTTGCTTAAGATTTATGTGGAATTTGAAATGAGAAAAAAAAAAAAGAAATAGAGGCTAGGTTTTTGGAAGCCTTAAATTATTTTTGTAATCAACACAATAGTTAACATATAGAGCACACTGTGTGAGCAGTCCAGTCCTAGATACTTAGAAGATTTGGATAGTATAACAAAGAGTGCTATACCACCTCAAGAAGACTTTGATATACTATGGGAAGCCAGAGAAGTTAAGAGTCACATATATATGAAAAACAAGATTTAGAAAATAGGTTCCTATGCCATTAATGTTATTTAAATATTATTTAGATTACATACATTTCAATTTTTTGATTGCCATGAGATGTGTCACGGGCTATTTTTAAACTAAATGCTGAGTTACCCACTAATCATTTTTTATTTAATCATTTTATTGAAGTATAATTTTTAAACAATATTTACCAATTTGAAGAGTGCATTATGATGTTTTTCTTATTTTTTAAATTTTATTTTATTTTACTTTTTATTAGTTTTAATTTACTGTGTTAACATGGATTCAAGTGTCACACTCAATATAACACCCTCAATCCCTAACCACATGTCCCCCATTACATTCCCCTTGCCCCTCTCCCCCAACTCCCTCCCTCCCATCCCTTTGGGAAGTGCTGCCCTGTTATCTGTATCTGTGTGTTATGTATATATAATTTCACTAATCTCTTCACCTTCTCTGATCCCATCCCCTCTTCCCCTTCCCTCTGACACTTGTCCCTCTGGTCCCTGTGACCCTGGCTCTGCCTCTATTCTGTTCCTCAGTTCACTTTGTTCATTAGATTCCACATGTAACTGAGATCATATGATATTTTCCTTTCTCTGCCTGGTTTTTTTCACTTAGAATAATAATCTCCATGTCTATCTATGCCATCACAAAAAGTAAGGTTTCGTTCTTTTTCACATCCACATAGTATTCCATTGTGTATATGTGCCACTGCTTTTTAATTCACTCATCCACTGATGGACACTTGGGCTGTTTGCAAACCTTGGCTTTTGTAAACAATGCTGCAATACATATGGGGGTGGATATCTTCTTTTGAATCAGTGTTTTGGTATTCTTAGGATATATTCCTAAAAGTGGGATGGCTGGTCAAAAGGCAGTTCCAATTTTTTTTTTTGCACTTTTCCGAAGCTGGAAACGGGAGGCAGTCAGACAGACTCCTGTATGTGCCCGACTGGGATCCACCGGGCATGCCCACCAGGGGGCAATGTTCTGCCCATCTTGGGGCGTCACTCTGCTGCAATCAGAGCCATTCTAGCACCTGAGGCAGAGGCCACAGAGCCATCCTCAGCGCCCAGTCCATCTTTGCTCCAATGGAGCCTTGGCTGCGGGAGGGGAAGAGAGAGACAGAGAGGAAGGAGAAGGGGAGGGGTGGAGAAGCAGATGGGCGCTTCTCCTGTGTGCCCTGGCTGGGAATCGAACCCGGGATTCCTGCACACCAGGCTGACGCTCTACCACTGAGCCAACCAGCCAGGGCGGCAGTTCCATTTTTAATTTCTTGAGGAATCTCCATACTGTTTTCCACAGTGGCTGCACCAGTCTGCAATCCTACCAGCAGTGCAGGAGGGTTCCCTTTCTCCACACCCTCTCCAGCACTATTGTGTGTTGATTTGTTAATGAGTGAAATTTTGACAGATGTGAAGTGGTTTCTCATTGTGGTTTTAATTTGCGTTTCTCTGATAATTAGTGACATTGAATATTTTTTCATATGCCTATTGGCCATCTGTATGTCTTCTCTGGAGACCTGTCTATTCAGTTCTAAATTGGATTGTTATTCTTCCTGGCGTTGTAGAAGTTCTTTATAAATTTTGGATATTAACCCCTTATCAGACATATTGGCGAAATGTTCTCCCATTGTGTGGGTTGTCTTTTTATTCTATTAATGGTATCTTTTGCTGTGCAGAAGTTTCTTAGTTTGATATAGTCCTATTTGTTCATACTGTCCTTTATTTCACTTGCCTGTGGAGATAAATCGGCAAAAATGTGGCTGTGAGAGATATCGCAGTTTACTGCTCATGTTTTCTTTCAAGATATTTATAGTTTCACGGCTTATATTTAAGTTTTTTATCCATTTTGAGTTTACTTTTGTGAATGATGTATGTTGATGGTCTAGTTTCATATTTTTGCATGTACCTGTCCAATTTTCCCAACACCATTTATTAAAGGGACTGTATTTATTTCATTGTATGCTTTTACCTCCTTTGTCAAATATCAATTGACCATAAAGGTGTGGGTTTATATCTGGGCTCTCTGTTCTGTTCCATTGTTCTCTATGCTTGTTCTTATGACAATACCAAGCTGTTTTGATCATAGTGGCTTTGTAGTATAATTTGACACCAGGAAGTGTGATACCTCCCACTTTTTTCTTCATTTTCAAGATTGTTGAGGCTATTTGGGTACTTTTTTGGGTCCATATAAATTTTTGGAATATTTGCTCGGTATCTTTGAAGTATGCCACTGGTATTTTAATAGGAATTGCATTGATTTTACAGATTGCTTTTGACAGGGGCCGGGAACCTTTTTGACTAAGAGAGCTATGAACACCACATATTTTAAAATGTAATTCCGTGAGAGCCGTACAACGACCCATGTACGTTACTCATTATCTGATAAAAATTTTGTGTTGTCCTGGAGGACAGCTGTGATTGGCTCCAGCCACCCGCAACCATGAACATGAGTGGTAGGAAATTAATGGATTGTAATACATGAGAATGTTTTATATTTTTAATGTTATTATTATTTTTATTAAAGATTTGTCTGCGAGCCAGATGCAGCCATCAAAAAAGCCACATCTGGCTCGTGAGCCATAGGTTCCTGACCCCTGGCATAGACATTTTAATGATGTTGATTCTTCCTATCCATGAACACGGTATATGCTTCCTTTTGTTTGTATCTTCCTTGATTTATTTTTTCAAAGTTTTATAATTTTCTGAGTTCAAGTGTTTTACCTTCTTGGTTAAATTTATTCCTAGGTATTTTATTTATTTTATTTTATTTTTAGTGCAATAGTGAAGGGGATTGTTTCCTTATTTTCTCTTTCAGACACTTTATTATTGGTGTATAAAAATGTCACCGATTTCTGAATATTAATTTTATATCCTACCATGTCGCGAATTCATTTATCATGTTTAGTAGTTTTTTGACTGAGACTTTAGGGTTTTCTATGTACAGTATGATGTCATCAGCAAAAAAATGATAGTTTTACTTTTTTCCCAATTTGGATGCCTTTTATTTCTTCTTGTTGTCTGATTGTTGTGGCTAGGACTTCCAGAACTATGTTGAATAAGAGTGGTGAAAGGGGGAACCCCTGCCTTGTTCCTGATCTTAAGGGGAATGCTTTTAATTTTTGTTTATTAAGTATGATGTTGGCTGTCAATTTGTCTCAGCAAAGTGGAAACTTTGCTGAGAATTTTGATCATAAATGAGTGCTAGATTTTATCAAATGGTTTTTCTGCATCTCTTGACAAAATCACTTGATTTTTATCTTTCCTTTTGTTTATGTGATGAATCACATTTATTGATTTGCAAATATTGTGTCAGTCTTGCCTCCCTGAAATAAATTCCACTTGATTATGATTTTTTTTGATGTATTGCTGTATTCGGTTTGCTAATATTTTGTTGAGAATTTTAGCATCTATGTTCTTCCAGGATATAGACCTATCATTTTCTCTCTTTGTAGTGTCTTTACCTGGTTTTGGAATGAGGATAATGCTTGCCTCATAAAAGGAGCTTGGACGTCTTCCCTCCTCTTGAAATTTTGGAAATAGTTTGAGAAGGACAGGTGTCAGTTCTTTGAATATTTGATAAAATTTACCTGTGAAGCCATCCGGTCCAGCACTTTTGTTTGCTGGGAGTTTTTTGATAACTGTTTCAATTGCAATTGTTGTAATTGGTCTTTTTAGGTTTTCTGATTCTTCCAGATTTAGGTTTGGAAGATTGTATGTTTCTAGGAATTTATACATTTTGCCTAGGTTGTCCAATTTTTTGACATATAGATCTTCATAGTATTTTCTACAATCCTTGGTATTTTGTGGTGTTAGTTTTTACTTCTCCAGTGTCATTTCTATTTTTATTTACTTGAGTCCTACTCCTTTTTTCTTGGTGAGTCTGTTTAAAGGTTTGTCAGTCTTGTTTACTTTTTCAAAAAACCAGCTCTTGGTTTCATTGATTTTTATTGTTTTTTTTTTTTTATAGCTGTATGTCATTTATTTCTGCTCTGATCTTTATTATTTCCTTCCTTCTATTTCCTCTGGTCTTTATTTGTTGTTCTTTTAGTAGTTCTTTTAGGTTCTGGCTTAGTTTGTTTATTTGAACTGTTTTTTGCTTCTTGAAGTATGCCAGTAGTGCTATGAACTTTTCTCCCAGGACTGCTTTTGCTGTGTCCCATAGATTTTGGGTTGGTGTATGTTTGTTTATTTTCATTTTTTCAAGGAAATTCTTGATTTCTTCCTTGATCTCATTGTTAACCCATTTGTTATTTAATAACATGCTACTTAGCCTCCAACTGTTTGAATGTTTTTCAGTTTTTCTATTGTAGTTGATTTCTAGTTTCATGCCATTGTGATCAGAGAAGATGCTTGATATGATTTCAGTCTTCTTAAATTTATTGAGACTTGTTTTGTGTCTTAACATGTGGTGTATTCTAGAGAATGTACCATAAGCACTTGAAAAGAATGCATATGCTGCTACTTTGGGGTGAAAGGTTCTGAAGATATCAATTAAATCCAGTTGATCTCGTGTGTCATTTTAGGTTGCTGTTTCTTTGTTAATTTCCTGTATGGAGTATCCATTGATGTTAGTGGGGTATTAGAATTTCCTACTATTAGAGTATTCCTGTTGATTTGGCCCTTTATGTCCATTGAAATCTGCTTTATATATAAGTGCTCCTATATTAGATGCATAAATATTTACAATGGTTATATCCTCCTGTTGCATGGCTCCCTTTATCATTATGTAGTAACCTTCTTTATCCCTTACTATAGCATTTGTTTTAAAGTCTATTTTGTCAGATATGAGTATTGCTACCCCAGCTTTATTTTTATTTCCATTTGCATGAAATACTTGTTTCCATTCCTTCACTTTTTATCTGTGTGTATCTTTCATTTTGAAGTGGGTTTCTTGAAGACAACATAAGTATGGGTCCTCTTTTCTTTCTGGGCAGCTACCCTATGTCTTTTGATTGGAGCCTTTAATCCATTTACATTTAAGGTTATTATTGATATGTAGTTGTTTATTGCCATTTTATTCTTTAAATCTACAATCCTCTTTCTCTGGATTTATTTTTTCCTTTGCTCTTTTCACAGCAGGCCTATTAACATTTTTTTTTAGTAGTGGTTTGGTTGTAATGAATTCCTTGGGTCTTATTTTGTGTGGAAAGCTTTTTATTTCTCCTTCAATTTAGCCTTGCTGGATAGAGAAGTCTTGGTTGTAGGCTCTTGTTTTGCATCACTGAATATTTCTTGCCAATCCATTCTGGCCTCAAGTGTTTCTGTTAAGAAGTTCAGATGTCAGCTTTATGGAGGCTCTTCTGTAGGTAATTAGCTGCTTTTCTCTTGCAGCTTTTAGTATTCTTTGTCTCTTAACTTTGGCCTTTTAGTTATGATGTGTTTTGGTGTAGGCCTCCTTGGTATCCACTTTAATGGGACTCTCTGTGTTTCTTGAACTTGTGTGACATTTTTCTTCATCAATTTAGGGAAATTTTCAATTGATTTCTTCAAACAGGCTCTCTATCCCTTTTTTGTTCTCTTGTCCTTCAGACACTCCTATGATGCGGATGTTGTTTCTCTTCATGTTGTCACAGAGGTCTCTTCGAGTTTCCTCAGTCTTTTTGAGCCCATTTTCAATTTGCTGCTCTGCTTCTGTGCTTTTGTTTATCTTGTCCTCTGAATTGCTGATTCGATTCTCTGCTTCATCTAGCCTGTTGTTGATTCCTTCTAGTGCAGTCTTCATTTTTGATACTTATTTGTCATTTCCGACTGGTCCTTTTTTATTATTTCAATGTCCTTTTTTATGCTTGCTATCTCTTTATTAGCTCATTATGTCCATCCATTGTTGTTCTAAGATTCTTGAGCATCTTAAAAATCATTATTTTAACCTCTGCATCTGGTAGTTTGGTTACTTCCATTTCATTTAGTTCTTATTCTGGGGATCTCTCTTATTGATTCATTTGGGTCATATTTCTTTGTCTTCCCATTTGTCTGTGTATGAGGTAGCACTGTTTGACTTTGCAATTTGTTGTGGTGTCTTTATTGGGAAGATGGGCTTAGTGGTGTTGACCCCCTGGCTACCTGATTTCCTTTCTCTAGGAATGCTTCTTGAGGGTAGTATTTCTCTTCTGTTGTATGTGAGTATTGAATGCAGTTGGTCCTTTCATGGGTGCAGTTTTTCCTTCAGGCTGGCTTCCTCTAAAGGTTAAACTTGATCATGTGTATTACACACTGTGCGGTGTCTGTCCTGTTGGATGTATTTATTCTCCAACTTTACACTCTTCTCACGCAACTTTAATCCTCTTAGCTCTCCCTCTGCCAGAGCCCTACATAAATGACTATGAACAAAATTTTCAGCTTGGGCCCTTTAAGATTGAGCCTGCACCTCTGAGAGTTCCACCTCTTTTTCACAGACAGAAATCTGGGTCTTTTAACCTCCACATGCTGTGTGGGCATCTCTTCTAGGTTCTACGACTCTAGGCTGGGGACTCCTGGCCGAGGGCTGAGCACCCACACCTCTCAGAGTGACCCTTCTTACAGTGAGAGTTCCTCCAGACCCTTAGCCTCCACTGGCTCCTGGGAGAGGGGTAACCTTTCTGCATCTCTGCCCTTCCTAACGGTCTCAGCGTGGCTTCTGTGATCCTTGGTTATAGACTCCTCTTTGTTTACTCCAAAGTTGGTTTTTCAAGATGATTGTTCTTAAATTAAGTTGTAATCCATTTTGAGAGGTGGCAGTTGGAATGTCCGATGAACCAACACCATCTTGTAATCTCCTATGAAGTGTTTTGACAAATGTATATACTTGTGTTATCATTATCACAATTCTCTTTATTCACCCCAGCCCTGGAAGTGACTGATTTGGCTTTTTAACTATACATTATTGTCAAACGTCATTGATGCTTTGTTTATTTTCTTTCTTTTTGTTTCTTTTGAATAGTTTTAACCACTATCAGGTTCATTGATTTTATATTCTGCAGTATTATATCTGTTGGTAATTATGTATTATTGTTATTCTTTTCTATTATTTTTTGTCCAATTCTATACGGACTTCTGTAATAAATGCATACTTTTAAAATTTGTAGTATGGAAAAATAATAACATATACCTCATAGGATTAAATGTAATTATCTATGTAAAACCCTTATCAGTAAACAGTAAACTCTCAATCAGTCATAGTGATTAGTCTTTATTAAATGACAATTCTTAGATAACTAAATATCGTCAGTATATCTAGTTCTCAGTTAAGAGCATCACTTTCCTAAGAAAAGTCTCCTTGTTTCCTTGTTAACTCCTTTTCCTTTCAAAGTAAGTTCAAATATGTATTTCTCTTGAAGTCCGTTTGAGAGCACCTGCCCAGACTCCCCTTCTGACCCCCATGTATACACATTATCTTCTCTATTGGTAGTTGAGTTGTGGGAGGAATTCCTTTCCTATTATTTGGTATTCCTCTTTTACTCAGTGTTTAGCTTTGATTTGTTTATGAATTTATTATTTTTTAGACCAAGAGCTCCTGGAAGAAGTGGGTTTTCATCTTATTTGTCATATATTTAGCACCAAACAGAATAACTAGCATAATAATTACTGAGTATTAAAGGGCAGCATACAAAAATATAAATTGTAAAAATGACTATTAACTTTTGTGTATGTAGTTTCCATTTTAGCCCTTTTTTTTCTGAAATGAGAAGTGGGGAGGCAGAGAGACAGACTCCCATACTGGGATCTGCCCAGCATGCCCACTAGGGGTTGGTGTTCTTCCCATCTGGGGCATTGTTCCATTGCAACTGGAGCCATTCTAGCACCTGAGGCAGAGGCCATGGAGCCCGGGCCAACTTTGCTCCAATGGAGCCATGGTTGTGGGAGTGGAAGAAAGAGAGAGAGAGAGAGAGAGAGAGAGAGAGAGAGAGAGGAGAGGTGGAAGGGTGGAGGAGCAGATGGGTGCTTCTCCTTTGTGCCTGGCTGGACTTCTATATGCAAGGCTGATGCTCTACCACTGAGCAAAGCGGCCAGGGCCTCATTTTAGCGCTTTTAATGGACTACGTCAGCTTCATATGTTGATGGCCTTTCTTCTTACTTGTCTCAGAAAACTATAAAAAATGCAGAGTTTAGCTCAATGACTGCTTGATATCACATGAAAACCTATCCTGACTGAATGTCTGCAAAGGACTTCCAGACCTGTTTGCCTGATATTTTTTCTCTGTTTCATTATTTAATAAATGCTCTTCAGCAATCTGGATTTGGTGATGGCGTGCAGTGCTGTGTTTTTATTGGAAATCTTTGGCGGTATTTAGTTTCCCTGGTGTACATTGTTATGTGATCTCAGCACAGTTGTCCAGGTCAGAGCCCTTTTATTGTTCTAAATCTGGCCGTTGGCCAAGTGATTAAGCATTATCTACACGTAAGGTAAAATGACTAGATAGCATTTTCAATGATGAGATACTGCAACACTGAGCAGGTGTCCCTGGGAGCAAGCTTTCTCCTTCTATTTGATTCTGTCCATGAAAGAGAGTATCTCTCTGACTTTTCCTCTTTTTAAATCATTATCTTATATTTACTTTTTTTTTTTTTTTTTGTATTTTTCTGAAGTTGGAAATGGGGAGGCAGTCAGACAGACTCCTGCATGCGCCCGGCTGGGATCCACCCAGCATGCCCACCAGGGGGCGATGCTCTGCTCATCTAGGGCATTGCTCTGTTGCAACCAGAGCCATTCTGGCGCCAAAGGCAGAGGCCATAGAGCCATCCTCAGTGCCCGGGCCAACTTTGCTCCAGTGGAGCCTTGGCTGCAGGAGGGGAAGAGAGAGACAGAGAGGAAGGAGAGGAGGAGGGGTGGAGAAGCAGATGGGTGCTTCTCCTGTGTGCCCTGGCCGGGAATTGAACCCGGGACTCCTGCACACCAGGCCGATGCTTTACCACTGAGCCAACTGGCCAGGGCCACCTTATATTTACTTTTAATAGTAAATAGCTGGCTTCAAAATATCAAATGCTACATGTATTAGTATGAAAGTTTATTTATTCTGAAAGAGTATCAATTAGATACTAGAACATTTTCTTTTTGATATTGGACTTCCAAATCAAAGGAAAATTATGTCATACTCAAAAAAATATATTGATTATTAAAACAAAAGGGAAATATTGTTACTGTTCCAAATGAGATGTTACAGTTTTAGTTATATATAATATATACTAATCAATAAATACTAAGCTTATAAAAATATATTTGATCATATAAAAAGCACCAACCTCCTATAAACATAAGGATTCAGTAATCAGACATGAAAATCACTAATATGAAGACATACTCTTGGCATTCAAATTTTAATTTATGGACATTCACTATTGTAAAGTTGCTTTGGCATTTTTAACCCCTTCACTCCTAAAAAATTTTATCTCAAGTTATCCTAACCACTTGCAGACTAGATTTTCATGTCAGAGTGGAAGACTTAGTGTACTTTTTATTTTATTTTTTTATTTTTTATTTTTTGTATTTTTCTGAAGTTGGAAACAGGGAGGCAGTCAGACAGACTCCCACATGCACCCGACCGGGATCCATCGGCATGCCCACCAGGGGGCGATGCTCTGTTCATCTGGGTGTTGCTCTGTTGCAACCTGAGCCATTCTAGCGCCTGAGGCAGAGGCCACAGAGCCATCCTCAGTGCCCGGGCCAACTTTGCTCCAATGGAGCCTTGGCTGCGGGAGGGGAAGAGAGAGACAGAGAGGAAGGAGGGGGGAGGGGGGTAGAAGCAGATGGGCGCTTCTCCTGTGTGCCTGGCCGGGAATCGAACCTGGGACTCCTGCACGCCAGGCCGACTCTCTACCACTGAGTCAACCAGCCAGGGCTGACTTAGTGTTCTTAACTCATGATTTAAAAAGTAAAATGCCCTCTAATTGTGGAAGTGTGTAAAAAGAGGTCAGCATGTCCAAAGAATTAAGGCCATGTTGAGTTTAGCCAAGTGGATGAAGGGGAGAATTATAAGAGATAACTATGGAAAGTCAGGGGAGAGGCACCTTAATCAGAGTCTTCAAGGTTCTGGTAAACTTTTGATTTTATCTGAAGTACTGTAGGAAGCCACTGAAAAATATTAGCAATAGAGGATGGGCGTGAGAGGGAAATGACATAATTAGATTTACATGGGAAAAATTTGGACTGTTGAACAAATAGTTTGGAGAGTAATAAGATGAAACATGAAGACCAATAATTAGTCTATTGCAGTAATCCAAGAGGAGAGAGGAAGGAGGTTTGAATTTAGGAGGATAATATGGAGGTTACAAGAAGTGCATGGTGTTGATATACATTAATGCATAGAATGAACATGTCTTAATTTTTTAAAAATTATTTTTGGAGATAGAGGAAGGGACAAAGAGGATAAAAACCTCAAAAATTTGTTGTTCCAGTTATTTTGCATTCATTGGTTGATTCTTGTATGTGCCCTGACTGGAGATCTAACTCACAACCTTGGTGTATTGTGACAGTGCTCCAACCATCTGAACTATCTGGTCAGGGTCAACATGTCAATAATAGATTGGATCTGAAAAATAAACTAGTGAGAGGATTCAGGACGAGGTTCAGATCTCTGGCCTAAGCAAGGTATAAGTAAGTGCTGAGGTCATTTAAATGAATTGGATGAACCTGGCGTGAGGGGGATTGTTTCGGAATAAAAGGAAAGGGGGTTCTTGTGAACCCAGACTTTTGTGTTCACTGTTAGATTTGAGAGGTTCATAATTCATCTGAGTGAAGCAATTAAGTAGTGGTTGAAAAATTAGTCTGAATTTAGGGAAGAGGCCCTTTGCTCCTTCTGCCTTGGAAATTTAACAAAAAGCCAGAAAATGATACTTACCTAGGCACTTAAAGTGGATAAATATTATTAGACACAACTTATGTGTTGAAATATGTCACACTTTAATTGGTGAGATTAAATGTATATATACATGTTTAAATGGTCCCAGGATAGAGCCTCTTCTTGTGCTTATTGTAGGAATTCTTCAGGCATAGTAGCTTATTCCAGAGAAAGACATAGGGATGGTACTTTACAGATATTATGCTACAAAAGTAGGTGCTGACAAATGACTTCAAAGATGTAGCTATATAGTTAATCATAAAAACAGGATTTGACTCTTAATTTCTTGGGCATGATACTAAATGGAATGAAACTCACTCTGAGTTTGGAGATAACTGACTTCAAGCCAATGTAAATATATTATTTGCAGAGAATGATGTTATGTAAATCAACATTTGTTTTTCTGATCAACTATGTTACATCTTTGCCAACAAAATTAAATAGAAAGTAGTGGTCAAATAAAAAGAGCTGTAATATTAAGGGCCCTATGGCAAGTAGTAGAGTTGGTATTAAGCTCCTTAAGAACATGGTGGGAAAGAGCACCATGAACTAGGAATTAAAAATATGGGCAATAAAAACACTGTCATTGGTGTCTAAGTTAGCTGACATCATGTGGTTGTGGGAAGCAAAGATGTTAATGACCCTACTGAGTAATATGTGTTCACTCTCACCCTTGAGAAAATCTTAAAAAATTGATAGAATGATGAGGATCTAGAGTCGTAATATGTAGTAAAGGCCACATATTTCTTTTTAAAAAAATCTGAATTATTTATTAATTAATTTTTTTACTGAACTCAGGTGACTAATTGAAATGAAAAGTGCAACTTATGCATAAATCAGGAAATACAGTGTCAAAGAGTAAAGTTTTTGACTCAATCTATTACTGCCAGAGATGATAGTAAAAGGCGTTGATCCCCTCTCCTTGAGAGAGTCATCATGATTGATTTATATTGAACCTTAAAAGATGAGGCAATATATATCAAATTTGGTTAATCCTGTCCATGCTTGCAATAATAGGTAAATGTGTGATTATGGAGTAGCACTTAGATTGGTAAAATATTCTGACCAGTGTATTCGGAACACCTGAATCCTCTCCTAATCACAGTTTCCAGGAATTTTCTAAAGAATTAATGCATAGCCCTGGCCATTTGGCTCAGCAGTAGAGCATCGGCCTGGTGTGCAGGAGTCCCAGGTTCAATTACCGGCCAGGGCACACAGGAGAAGTGCCCATCTGCTTCTCCACCCCACCCCCTCTCCTTCCTCTCTGTCTCTCTCTTCCCCTCCTGCAGCCAAGGCTCCATTGGAGCAAAGATGGCCTGGGCGCTGGGGATGGCTCTGTGGCCTCTGCCTCAGGTGCTAGAATGGCTCTGGATGCAACAGAGCGATGCCCCAGAAGGGCAGAACATCGCCCTCTGGTGGGCATGCCGGGTGGATCCCAGTAGGGCGCATGCGGGAGTCTGTCTGACTGCCTCCCTGTTTCCAGCTTCGGAAAAATGAAAAAAAAAAAAAAAGAATTAATGCACAATAATTCAAAATAAGACAAAGTAATACTTTACAAAGCTGGATTTGTCCCTGTTGAAAACTGCATTATCTGATTTTTTAAAATTTCCGCCTGAATATTCTAGAATCAAAGTATAGTGATAGGTCTACTTCATATATTTCAAGCTTTAAGTATAAGCTTAAGTCTCAAATCCTTCCCCTCTATTGCTTCAAAAGACCACCTCCTTTAGAGCCAGAAGGGAAAAAAGTAAAGAGTAGAGAATATTCAGTCTGCCTGATTACTTATATGCCTTCCTTCAAGGCATCAATTATTAAATATATGTGGCCCAATTGTGATGATGAAAGTAGGCTATTTAAGTTTCCACCTATGGGGTAGTGTGTAAGAAAGCACTCAGATAAAGTGACTAGGACTGCCTTCTGTCTGGAGCTGATTGGTGGAATTTGGATATTTGTAAAGATGTGGAGGGGTGTTCTTGGCAAGGTGGATTGCATGGGGAAAGGTATATGAGTGTGGCAAACCAAAGGTAATTTCAGGGAGAGATGGATATCACAAAGAACTGTTTGTTGAGCATATTCCATATCCATGCTACAAAGTACTGCAGCAGTAAAAAGATGAACATCCCTTTTTCTGCTCTTATATGTCTTAGGAATTTAGTTAGACGTACTAGCTAGGGAAAAATTGATAGAGGTAAGGTTTTAAGACATGTTGATATGATCTCAGAATGCCTGAAGTGTTGGACAAAGGAAAGTCTAGAGATAAACTTGTAGAATACAATGGTATTAGTTTCAGTATGAGGAAGATGATATTTACCTGAAGAGGTAAAATGAAAAAAGGAGAAACAGTATATTGAACTATTCTAATTGAAATGGACAACACATCAGAGTTTAATATTTCTTGATCTAGAGGTGGTGTACTGTTAATAGCGTAAATAGAAGTTATTGAAGGCTTCCAATGAACAGTTTTATATAGTATAAGTATTATTCTATATAATCTATCTATAGGTTAGTGCTTCCCCCTTTGTCCTGTTTTTTAGATATAAGAACAGTAAGGCACACAGAGGTTAACTAACTTGCCCAAGATCACACAATTAGTAAATGGTAGAGGTGGCATTCTGTGAGTTATCTATTGTTTAAGGAAAGTGGAAGAGAAAAAGGTGTAAAAAAGGTGGTAGGTTGTCACACAAGAACTAGAGGAAAATATATTAAAAATAGGGTGCTCTTTGTATTATATTTAGATTTTTCATACTTAATTATATAGATTGCCATTGTTAGAATCCTAAATCTTTGTGGCATAAAGCATGCTTGTGATAAATAAATAAATAATATGTATTTTTAGTTCCTTAGAATAAAATCTTTCCACATTTAATGTAGAAATGAAAATGAGTCACTGGAGGATAATACATTTTAGAAATCCGTATTATAAGGGAATGAGGCTCACTTAATCATATTTAAAAAGTATGTTTCAGAGTCTTGTAAGAGGTTTACATATAGTTTAATGTATGCTCTGTTATTTTGGAAAATAAAACAAAAGAGTAGGCTTGAGAATATGGAATTATGAATAATCCTAGAGCTGTGGTAGAAAAAATTCTAAATGCGTAATCGAATGTGCGCATTTTAAACCATACAGTTTACAAAGAACTAAAAGCATTCTTTTTCAACTTTGAGCTAGTTCAGACTAATATTTTAGAAAATGGTGATAGTTTCTATCTTACCATTTGATGAGTAGACTGAAACATAAAATGGGCTATTAGCTCAGAGTTTAAGTACTTTGTAGGAAGGGACAAACAGTTGAAGCTAGTAAGCTGACTTCCACAAACCACTTTGGGATAGGTGTCCAGGGTTTTGAAGAAACTTGCTTTGGTAACTTTCATATCTCTGGGGATGTGTGTTAAACTGACCTTTGGGAAACAGAGGAAAGAGAAGCAGGGAAGTTTTAATCAAAACCATCCTTGGAGTTAAACTGAGCAAAACCCTTTCTAATCTAAGGTACTCAACCAGAATAAATCATCACCTAGTTATCATAGACACTGAAGCCTAATTGGGATAAGGACACAATAGTTCTTTTGCAATGTTGGGGATAGTGTACAGCTCATTTCAGTGAGCCCTTGGCTGGGGCTGGACTGTGGTGGGACAAAGAATGTGAGACGGGGCTGGCTCTTGACTGAGTTGAAAAGCTGGGGCTGGAAAGGCCTGAGAATAAGCCTGAATAGGAAGGTAGAATGAGGGACCAGGGGTCCAGAGGATCAGTCCAACTCAGATAGATTGTAAGATGCCAGGCTGCACTGGGGGATATAGAGAAATTGTTTCAACTTTAAAACAGCTTAGTTATAAACATTTGCATAACTGTATCGAATCTTTTCCATATTCTTAAATTCATTTATTAAATATTTAAATAATTATTTATTTAAGTTATTTGATTTGCTTATGTCATAAATTTTTTTAAACACATTTTAATGAAAACATTTTATTTTATGTAAAAACTAAACATATCACAACACTCACTGTTGTGTTAGATATATAAATGAACACCAACAGCACCTTCAGTTTGGAACCAGTGAAGAGTTATATGTAAATTAATAAGAACAAGATTTGCTGTTGCTCTCAAGGGGCTTAGAGATAGAAATATTTTTAGTTATTTTACAGCTGACATTTTAGTTTTATTTTAACTGTGTTGAATTCAAAGAATTGTTATCTACCTTTGATGTTCTTTTATATGATATTTTTGTTACTTTTGATAGTTTACTATAGAGTATTCAAATAAAGTATTCAGTTCTCCTGAAATGCTAAAGCATTCATTATGAACCTGACTTCATAAGATGGAGTAAACACAATAAATTGAAAAGAGATTAGTTTCTGACAAACATGGAACTTAAAATAAATATGGGCCAGGTTTTCTCACACATGCTGTGGGCTTATCTCTCAGCATGCTCTATTTGTAGCTACTGTCTCAGTAGGTCCATAGATCAGTACTTAACCTTTGATGGTATCAGCGCCACACAAATTGATCTGCTGTTTCTCAGTTAGCCTTGATCATTGATGGTGGGGGGTGAACAGGTATTAATACTTTCCTATTAGTGAGGAGAATACTTTTTACCTTAGTTGTCTTTCAAATATGTGAACTTGACTGAGAAGATAATAAATCTTTACACACTGCTAATAAGCAAACTACCAAGTGAATGGTGGCTCAGTAATATCAGCATTTTATATTATTGTATTGCTTGTAGTCTCAGGAAAATATTTAATAATTAAAGAGTATATTTAAAGTTAGAAAATATGTAATGACAATTTAGTAATTTTTTTTTCAATTTAGTAATTTTTAATACAGATTTATATAATAGATGGGTTTAGAATTCTATGACTATGAGGAAAGGTGATTATATTCCTACGGTACTTGTCTTTCTCTGACTAGCTTATTTCATTTAGCATAATTATCTCCAGGTCCATCAATGCTGTCAAAAAGGGTAAGATTTCCTTTTTTTTTACGGCCAAGTAGTAATCCATTGTGTAAATGTACACTGCTTTTTTATCTAGTTAGCTACTGCTGGGCACTTGGGCTGTTTCCAGATCTTGACTTTTAGTGAACACTGCAGTGAACATAGGGTTGCGTATATTCTTTCATATAAGTTTTCCAGAATCTTAGCATAAATTTCCAGAAGTGGGATCACTGGGTCATAAGGTAGTTCCATTTTTAATTTTGTGAGGAAACTCTACTGTTTTACCCAGTGGCTGCATAGTGGTCCCATCAACAGTGCATGAGGGTTCCCTTTTTTCTCCATCCTCGCCAGAACTTGGTGTGTGTGGAATTATGGATGATAGCTGTTCTGACAGGTTTGAGGTGATATCTCATTGTGGTTCTAATTTCCATCGTTTTGAATAATGCTCCATAGTAATGTTGAGCATTCTTTTCATATGTCTGTTGGCCATCTATGTGTTCATTTTGAAGTGTTTATTCAGCTCCTTCGCCCATTTTTTATTGTGTTGTCTTCCTGGTGCTGGGTTGTATAAGTTCTTTATATATTTTAGAAATTAACTGCTTATCAAATGTATCATTGACAAATATGTTCCTCCATTTAATGGGTTCTCTTTTTATTTTGTTGGTGTTTTTTTTTTTTTGCTGTGTAAAAGCTTTTTTGTTTGATGTAGTCACATTTGTTTTTTATTTCCCTTGCCTGAAGAGGTATATCAGCAAAAATATTGCTATGAGAAATGTCTGAAATTTTACTGCCTATTGTTTCTTCTAGTATTTTTATGGTTTTGTGACTTACATTTAAGTCTTTAAACCAGTTTGAGTTTATTTATTTTATTTTATTTTTTGTGTGTGAAAGGAGGTGAAGCAGAGACAAACTCCCTCCTGTGCCCTGACTGGGATCCACCTGGCAGGCCCACTAAGGGGCAATGCTCTGCCCATCTGGGGCCCTTGTTCTGTTGCAACCAGAGCCATTTTTTTTTAGTACCTGAGGCAGAGGCCATGGAGCCATCTTCAGTGCTTGGGGCCAACTTGCTCCATCCAGCCATGGCTGCAGGAGGGGAGGAGAAGAGAGAAGTAGATGGAGGGGGGAGGGATGGAGAAGCAGATGGGCATTTCTCCAGTGTGCCCTGACTGAGAATCAAACACAGGGCATCCACATTCTGGGCTAATGCTCTCCCACTGAGCCAACCGGCCAGGGCCCAGTTTGAGTTTATTCTTGTGATGGTGTAAGTTGGAGACCTAGTTTATTTATGGGTGTTTTTTGCATGTACTTATTCAATCATCCTACTCCCATTTATTGAAGAGACTCTCTTTACCCCATTGTATATTCTTGCTTCCTTTGTTGAATATGAATTGACCATAAAGTATGGGGTTTTTCTGTGCTCTCCATGCTGTTCCATTGATCTATATATCTGTTTTGTGCCAACATCATGCTGTTTTGATTACTATGGTCTTGTAATATAGTTTGATATCAGGTAATGTGATACCTCCAACTTTGTTTTTCTTTCTTAGGATTGCTGAGGATATTCAGCGTCTTTTGTGGTCCCATCTACATTTTTGGAATATTTGTTTGTGTATATGAGATATGACATTGGTATTTTCATAGGAATTGCACTGAATCTGTAGATTGCTTTGGGCATATAATTGTTCTTAGTATTTTCTTAAAATCCTTTGTATTTCTGTGGTGTCAGTTGTTACTTCTCTTTCATTTCTGATTTTATTTAGTGAGGTCCTCTCTCCTTTTTTCTTGATGAGTTTGGTGAAAGGTTTATAATCTTGTTTATCTTTTCTGAGAACCTGCTCTTGGCTTCATTTATCTTTTATATATTTTTTAGTCTCTATGCCATTTATTTCTGCTCTGCTCTTAATTTCTAAGAATACTACACATTTTTGAATTTTGTGTTTTTAGTCATGATATAATTGAATTTTAAATTTATGTCATGATTTTTTGGAAATTACTTTAAAATATTGTTTGGTGAAATGGCTAAGTCATATTGATTATTAGAGGAATTAGAAGCAATATTCTTCTATAGTATAGTTTTTTTAATTGATTGATTTTAGAGAGACAAAGAGAGGGATATATATATACACACACACATGCATGCACACGGACACACACGCACATACACAGTTGTGCACTCAGTGGTTACTTCCTATGTGTGCCCTAACTGGTGATTCAACCGGCAACCTTGGTGTTTCAGGAAGTCACTCTAGCCGACTGAGCTAACTGGCCAGGGCCAGTATAGTTTTTGATGTTGAGTACTTATATCATGATATTTATGTGTTGTGAATTTTATTTTCAGGGTCATGGTTTTATTCTATGTGATTCTTGGTATGTTGGAAACTGTGCCTACTATTGTATTTTTAAAAAATCCCTTTTAATTTTCTCACTGCATAATCTGCAAGATTGAAGTGTTAGTATCTTTGATTTATTATCCAGTTTACACTATGACAGAATTTATGGTCCCAAGCCTTATGTGGCAATGAGAAATGACACTGAAGTCTACACTCAGACTAGTGTCGTTCACCCTGTGTCCCAGACGTGTGTCCAATCATGGGTGGGTTTATTATCCCCTTTCTTCTTCATGGGACAGTTTATTGAATAATTCAAACAAGGAAAAAATATAAGAGGAGATTTTCACACATGTACTTTAAAATAAAAAAGTCATAGGGCCATCAAGATGATCTAGATAACTACACTCTAAACTTCAGTGTAGCTAAGAATCACCTGGAGAAGTCTGTATAAAAACGCAGATTCTTAACTCTAATCCCCAGAGACTGTGATTAGAGACCGTGGGTGTAGGATTGTAAGGATGTAAATGGAAGAAAGAAAAGAGGACTCTAATGTTTTCTTTATGCATTTATACTTTTGACTCTCCTTTTTTTTGTGGAAGGGACATTTATGCTTTAATCTCTTGTACACCCTGATATCAACTTTGATCCAGCAGTATAACACACCAGTGCCAAAAGTTATTTCATTTTTTCAGTCTAACAACTAGAGCAGGGGTCAGGAACCTATGGCTCGTGAGCCAGATGTGGCTCTTTTGATGACTGCATCTGGCTCGTGAACAAGTCTTTAATAAAAAAATAATAACGTTAAAAATATAAAACATTCTCATGTATTACAATCCATTCATTTCCTACCACTCATGTTCATGGTTGCGGGTGGCTGGAGCCAATCACAGCTGTCCTCCAGGACAACACCAAATTTTTATTGGATAATGCCTAACGTACATGGGCCGTTGTATGGCTCTCACAGAATTACATTTTAAAATATGTGGTGTTCATGGCTCTTTCAGCCAAAAAGTTTCCTGACCCCTGAACTAGAGCCTCATCCAGACTTAATGCCAGTCAGGAATCCATTTTATATTCAATGAAAAGATGGAACCCTTACATTCTCACTCCTTCCCCATATTTACTCCTCCCTTAGTACTCTCCAATCACACTCATGTTCAACAAATTTTTGTCTTTGTATGTCCAACCTCAGTTTATAATTTACTTTATTACGTTTCATTAGAATCTAATTATAGTTGGTAGGGTCATCCAAAATCTTTCTTCCTCAAGCGACAGGGAATCATGTTTGCTCTCACTCCTTTAGGGATAATTGAGTTAGCCATTATTTTGCAACATAGTGCCATAGTCTTGTCTTATCTGGCCTTAGTGTACCATTACTTGTGTGAATGATTCCTCCCTTTCGGGGTAAATTTTCTTGTGTTTTTCTGCAACTTATTTTTTAATTTTTTTTTCTGAGAATTCCCTCTATATACCTGACTCAAATATAATAATAAAAAATATATCATTTTCTCTGTTGACATATATATAAGAAGAGAAACAAAACAAAACAAGCACATGCTACCTATAGAAAAACATGTATTCGATCTGTTTAGATAAATATACACTTAACAGAGGAAACAAACCCTTATATATGTCAGCGCAAGAAATAAAAAAGGAAAATAATAAGTACTGCATTTCTAGTATCAGAGTTTAAAATACTTCAATTCTTATGCTTCTTTAAGATTTGCTATTGTAACAATATATAAATTATTGTCATTAGAAGAAATAGAATTTAGCCGATTTAAGCAGTTTTCTTTTTTATGTTGTGAGTGAAGAGTATGAGAAAAAAATTAAATTTGTTATTCCTGGTTCTAGAGATGAAGGCACAGCATTACAGATAAATTTTTAAGACAGACCCTTTGTCGTAGTGATTTCCAATGAATAGGTGAGAGACTGATATTTATATCAATAAGAGGTATCTGGTGGACTGTGACTGGTGACATCACCACATCCTCTTGCCTTCACAACTTCACTGTGGTTTCTCAACATTCCTTTAGGAGAAAACACAACTCTCAATGATAAACTTTTCTTATTTCATTGTGAATTTTAAAAACTCTTTCCTTAGTTCCACTTGGAAATATATGTTACCACATTGCCTTCTCCTACACTGGTTACCCTAAGGCTTGGAGGAAATGAACAAAAGCTTAAATTTTACAAAGGCAATTTCTACAAGGAGGATTTTACTTTCAGATAGTTAGAATGTTCCTAATTGCAATCAACACATTCCTCTAATATTTAGCCTGTTAGTGCTGTGCTTTTTTACTCTCCTGCTTGAAAGAGAAACCCTAGGTTCTTGCTTTAAATGTGTAAATATTTTTAGTCCCCCTAATATTTTACATAACAAAGAACAACTAATTTACCATTTCAGTACTGATGTGAAAATGTGTACGTTTTAGGTGCAGCCTCAGAGGTGCCTGCCAAAACTAAAATAATCAGTATATACCGTATTTCCCCCTGTATAAGACACACCTTAATTTTGGGGCCTGAAATTTGAAAAAAATGTATTGCATAAAGTTATTGAACTTAAGTTTTATTCATCATAAAATTCATACAAATCCTCATCACTGTCAAAACTCTCATCCATTAGCTTGTCTTCATCTGTGTCTGATGACAAATACTGTCTTCAACAATGAGCACAAAAAGAAGCGTGAAGAAGCATGGAATGAAAGTAAAAAAAAATCTACAACCACTGTATAAGATGCACCCAGTTTTTAGAACCCAGAGTTTTCGATAAAAAGGTTCATCTTATACACGGGGAAATACGGTACTTGTTCTAGGTAGTTACCAGCAAAGATAGAATAGCAAATTAGGTCATTCTTGGACTTTTCTATTATATGTATAAAATTTTAAGACTTTTTTATTGCCTAAATGCATGAAAATTAAAATGCTATAGTTGATTGGCAAAAGCATTTATATTTCTCTGTCAAACCTGAATAAAACCAGCCCTTTTCTGAAATATGTTAACTTTTCTCTAAGTAAATAACTATTCTTATTATTTTTGAAAGTTATTTTATTTACATCTTGCTATTGCAACCTGACAAGCACATCATAGACTTCACTTGGCTCTTCATAAGAAGGATACTTGGCATTACATTATGGCTGCCTTCAGTCTGACGTGCTGGGACGAGCTTTAGATATAACAGGCATTATCTTCATATTTTAATTATATTTTTAGTACAGGTGGAAATAAGGTGTTTTTTGTTGTTGTTGTTGACACTTGTCATTGTATATTGCTTACTTTTGTGCCTCTAAAGTTTTTTTTAATCAGTGTACCTTTAATATACTTGAATTTTTATATCAATGTAAAGAAGTAATTATGTTAGATTTCAATCTCTTAGTTTGCAACTGAGTAAACTGCTAATCAGATACATTAGTGGATTTAAGACAGTCACATATATAGTAAATAGGAAAACTGGAGTCAAACTCAGGTTATGATGTCCTGTCTGGCGATTGTTACTGTATATCTCTCTAGTTTGTTATAGTGAAATTGGATTTATTTTTAGAGAATCAGATAACTTTGTAGTCAAACAGAAGAGCAAACCGTGTAGTATACAAACATAATTATTTTACTTAGCAATATTTGTTCTGTTGTGTCTCTCTATTTTTATATTTAGATATTCAATGGTCATAGCAACCTGAGAACTGGTTTCTTTTTTGAAAATTTCAGATGGTATATTCCCAGCTATAAATTCATAAACCTAGCAAATATATAATCGAAAAAAATTACATTTTCTTTTATTTATTTTTTTGCTATTATTACATTGTTCTTTATTGTTTGGGGTTTATTTTATTCTATAAACTATCATTCATAGCCTAAGAGAAGGAACTATATTTATAAAATGTAATTATGTTAGGCCCCCTTCAGCAGCATGGACACAGCTGACCGGCCACACTTTACCCATGTGGGCCATCCAGATTCTGTCAGAAGTTTGGAACTGGAATTTATAGATGTTAGTCACTATGGTCACTTGAACTAAGGTAGTATAAACTCAGAATGGAAGAGTTTAATCTTTCTGGTCTGTGTGACTAGCCAAGCAGAGAAGGCCAAACCAGAGTGTGAGAGTTGGAGATGTGGAGATTGTAGATTATACAAGTATGAAGAAGCATGATCAAGAGACTAGGTATCCTCAGAAAAACAGAGATCGAGGTCACAGACATCTTTTTATTCCCTGATTCCAATTCCCAAAATCTTGGCTGTACTCCTTGCTCTTGGTTTCCTTGAGTTCCACCTGTATTGTTTGTTCATTTATTTTAGTTTATTCTTACCTATCTGAGAACCTTGAATAAGATAAATTGAATCAAGCTTTGCCAAACTCCTATTTTATTGTTGTTGTTGTTGTTGTTGTTATTATTATTATTATTATTATTATTGAGAGGCGGGGTGGCAGAGACAGACTCCTGCATGCGCCCAGACTGAGAGACTGTGATCTGCCTGGCGAGCCCCGTACCAGAGGGTGCTCTGCCTGTCTGGGCCACTGCCCCGTTGCTCCTTGCTCAGCAACCAAGCTATTTTTGCACCTTAGGTGAGGCTGTGAAGCCATCCTCAGTGCCTAGGGCCAACTTTGCTCAAACCATTTGAGCCATGGCTGCGGGAGGGGAAGAGAGAGAGAGAGATGTGGGGGGAAGAGTAGAGAAGCCAATGGTCGCTTCTCCTTTCTTTCCTTACTGGGAATTAAACCGGGGACTTCCACATACTGGGCAGATGCTCTACCACTGAGTCAACTGGCCAGGGCCACCAAACTTATATTTTAAAAATCAAATGGGATATTTATATTTTTAAACATCTTGATTCCATTTAAAATTTTGTTTTTCTATAGGAATAATAATTTTCTTGTCATATTTGAAAATGCACATGTTTAAAAAAATTAAATATGATTTTCCTCTAATCCTACCATCTGGAAGTAACTTTTGTTAATGTTTTGATATATTTTCTTGTAATCTTCTGTGTATGATAGCATACACACTCATGCACACACACATTAATTCTTATTGAACTTCAATCAACAATATATATAGTTTTATATTTTAGTATTTTTATTTAAAATGATTTCTGAAGATTGTTTTTATTTACTGTAACATCATTTACTTAATTATTTCCTATTTGTAATTATTTTGTTTTTTAACTTGCAAAACATTAATTTTACCTTATAAGAGGTTTCATTTTACTTATCTCTTCTTTTATTCAACAAGTTGTGTTTATTTTTTTTGTATTTTTCCAAAGTTAGAATCAGGGAGACAGACAGACTCCTGCATGTGCCTGACCAGGATCCACTTGGCATACCCACCAGGGGGCAATGCTCTGCCCTTCTGGGATGTTGCTCCATTGCAGCTGTAGCCTTTCTAGTGCTTGAGGTGGAGGCCATGGAGCCGTCCTCAGCACCCGGGCCAACTTTGCTCCAGTGGAGCCTTGACTGCGGGAGGGGAAGAGAGAGATAGAGAGGAAAGAGAGGGGGAAGGGTGGAGAAGCAGATGGGTGCTTCTCCTGTATGCCGTAACTGGGAATCAAACCCGGGACTTCTACACGCTGGGCCAACGCTCTACTGCTTAGCCCACTGGCCAGGGCCTCAACACATTTTTATTAACTGTCCATTGTGTATTAAACACTTTGATACAGCTAACCAATGAGATATGTTAGCTTACCTTGAGGGGATTAGTGCCTTAATGTGAAAGAGACTAATAAACTAATAAAGTCGTATGTTCATTAAATTTGAGTCTGTTGCTTCTTTGAAGAAAAATGGGTGCAAAAGTTTTTCTTGGGAAGAAATTGGGTCTTAATTTAGTCTTAACATATGAATAAATTCAGAAGAGGATCATACATGTGGAACAACAGTAGATGAATTAAAAAGAGAAGCAGGATACAAATCATGGTAGAGGTAGGCTTGTTTTTTATTATAAACAATGGGTAAAACTAGAATTTTCAAGGTGCATGGGAAGCCTTGGTATGTTTGTATTTCCAATTGATTATATGACAGCAGAAGATGAATTACTCAAGTGTTAAACTTCAAGTGAGAAAGAAACATACAGTAAAAAATCTACCGAAATAGTGCACAGAAGAAATGAGATCCAGTATTACCATATTGGTATTGGAGAGAGATTAAGGTATGCTTTATTAAAAAGATAATTTATGGTATTTAATTATCAGTTGGTTGTCAGAAAGTCAAGAGTAAGGAGAATATCAGATTGTTCTCAATCTTTTGGCTTGTTACTATTACATGAGATATAGAATCCAAGAGGAAGGGCAGGTTTATTGGAGAGGTAATGAGTATTAATTTAGACTCAAGTTTGGTTTAAGTTATCCATTTGTACATCCAGGTATAGATGACCAAGTCATCTAGTACAGTAATCAGCTTGGGAAGATATAAAAAACAATACCTCGGACTGATGATTTAAACCACATAAATTTATTTTCTCACAGTTCTTTATTTTCACACAGTTTCTCACAGTTCTAGAAGTCTGAAATCAGGGTGCCAGGTCAGTCAGATTCTGGTGAGAGCTCTTCTCTTGGCTTGCAGATGGTTGACTTTTCTCTGTATCCTTAATGGTAGAAAGAGAGTGAAAAATTCTTACTTCTTCTTCTTCTTCTAAGGCCACAGCCCTGTCAGATTAGGGCCTAATGATTATGACATAATATACCTTTAATTACCCCCTAAAAACTCTATCTCCAGATCCAGTCACCTTGGAGGTTTGGGCTTCAGCATACAATTTCTGGGGAGACACAGTTTAGTCCATAGAAGCTAGCTATCAATCTGGACCATAATTGACATCTTTAACCGGAGACTTAGTTGAATATGCCTCATCATGAGAATAAATGAATATGCCCAGGTTAAGCATCCAGAATAAAAGGAAAGGGTCAAGAACTTCAACATTTATATTGGTCTCAGAATAAGAGAAAATAGAAAAAGAGGTTGAAAAGTAAAGTTTAGCTGAAGGACGAAGATAGGGCATCTTTGACTGTAAAGAATATAGAGTTTTATATAGAGTGGAAGATTCAACAGTGTCAGTATAAGTTAAATAAAATGAGTCAGAGAATATTTTACCTATTTAAACAAATCTTGAGTTATTGGCAGCATGTAGTATTTACTGGAGACATTCACCAACTCCTCACTTCTTTCTTGTTACTAGTTTCTGTTCAGCTATTTATCCTATATTATGACAACACTAGTTATAATGAACTACGTTAATGGCACTGAATTAGACTTGCCACCTAAATACAAATATTGCTTGATATCTACTCTTCCATACTCAGAAGATTACAATATCAATGTTTGATCTTCATAAAAAAGATACATGGCAGGGATAGATTGTTGAATAAACAGTATAAATATGCAATAGGTGGGATATAAAACTGAGACTCATGGACATAGACAAAAGTGAGGTAGTTACTGGGGGAAAGAGATGGGGGGAGGGGAGTGAAGAGGGACAAATATGTGGTGAAGGATAATGATTTGACTTTAGGTGATGGGCTCAGAACATAACCAACAGTTCAAATGCTATAGAAATGTTTACTTGAAACCTGCGTACTCTTTTTTTATTTTATTAAATGAGAGGTGTTGAGGCAGAGAGACAGACTCCCACATGTGCCCCAACCAGATCCACCTGGCAAGCCCCCTACTGGAGTTTTGCTCTGTCCATCTTGAGCTGCTGTTCTGTTGCTCAGCAACTGAGCTATTTTAGCACCTGAGGCAAGGCCATGGAGCCATCCTCAGCTTCTAGGGCCAACTTTGCTTGAACAATTTGAGCCATGGCTGCGGGAGGGAGGGAGGGAGAGAGAGAGAGAGAGAGAGAGAGAGTGTTTCAGGGAGGATAAGCAAATGGTCTCTTCTCCTGTGTGCCCTGACCTGGAATCAAACCCAGGACTTCCATACGCCAGGGCGATGCTCTGCTGCTGAGCTAACTGGCCAGGGCTGAAACCTGTGTACTCCTATTGATCAGTGTCACCCTATTAAATGGAATTTCAATATAAAAATATATAATTATGGAAAGTGTATCACAAGCAAGTCCCTCTGCAGATACTTAAACATGACAGTTCTCTATTTGGAATCATTTGAATGATATATGAGTTATATAACCCAGAAGACATAAGCTAAGAACTGTTCAAGCATGATATTTTGGGGAGAAATAAAAAAATTTAAGAGTTTTTATTTTTGGAAGGAAAGCTATTGAGACCTACTGTTAAGAAAAGTTAACATTACACTTGTTATGAGAAGAACATTAGAAAAAGTTTTACAAAATCAACTCTGTATAAAATCTAAAACATCATAAAAGAATAAATAAATGATAACTGGGAGTATATCTCTAGCTATTTCCACAGAACCATTTAATGACAAAGGTGTTACCAAATCTTAAATTTAATATTTTGTTGAATTTAAAAACCAAAGAAATTAAACAGAATATTTATTGTAAAAATACATCTCATATGTTATTACATAGCTGTAAATGAGGTGAACATTATATATCTTCTATTTTGGTAAGCTTTGCTTAGGAAAATAAAATAATTTTGATTTTTGCACCAAAAACAAAGTTTGGTTTTCAGATGGCTGCATCTGTACAACATTCTAGTCAAAGGAAGATGGCAAAATTGTAGTTAATGCTGAACCACCTAGCATATGAGGGCATTCGGAACGCTGACAGTGCTATGAGCTGAAGTAGGTTGACATTGTTCTGAACTATATTTTCTGTATTTTAGAAATTATTCCATTGAGGGAAGAACATGAGCTCTATCTGGACATAGTATATTACTGCTTATTATTTTGCTTGTCCTATTTCACTAGAAAAATCAGGAAATAAATTTGATTAGTCTGATAAACTTATTCTTCACAAGGGGATGATGATATCTTTTTTACTTAATAGCCCATAATTTTATTACAGCTTGCAACTTGGTTTTTTGTTTTATGATTTTTATCAGTATATATGTTTAAGCATGACATTTTAGAAAAGTATCCTTATATTTAGGGGGATTATTCCTTCATTTACTCTTCATAAATACATGCTTTTGGAAAATGCAACGTAAGTACCCTTTTCCAATCTTCTAACACCTTAAAAATCTTTCATGAATTCTAATAAATGATAGATAACTTTTTTTGTAATTATTTTAGCCAATTCTTTAGGGTAGTTGAGGCCCTGGCATAATATGTAAATTTTATTTATTACTTAACCTGACATATCTTTATTAGAATTTGCTTTTATTTTAGGCATGGCTATTAGTTCTGCTGCCTTTTAAAAGACATGATCATGCCTTCAAAAATATGCAACGTATGAATTAATAACTCAGCAAGAGACTTCTACTTTCTGTTTTGGATTTAGAAATCTGGAAAGAACCTTACTCTCATCTTTAAAACAACAAAAACCTGGAAAACCTGCCAAATGACAATTTTTCTTGAACATATCAGAGAGATGAGATAATAGGGCAATCAAGTAGCCTGAAACTTAAAAACAGGGTGTGAGCACTTGTTTGCTGGGAACAAGATACCACCAGCTAGTGGTAATGAATGATGCCACTTACATGTGGAATCTGAAAAAGTTAAACTCATTTTTGAAAAATGTTTTATCTTTTGATGCGAAAAATTGAACCAGTGCTTGTTTGATATCTTCTTCATTTTTGAATTTTTGCCCTTCAAAAATTTTGTAAGGACAAAAACAAGTGATAGTCAGAGAGTGCTAAGTCCAGGGAATATGGTGGATGCGACAGACATGCTTCTGTAGCATTTCTTCCTTGTTGAAATTGGTAAAAATTACAGTGGCGTAAATGAACTTTATCAGTAGCCGTGAGTACACTATTGCTTCACACATAAGACTAACGTGAATCAACTTTGTTTTAGTTAATTTGCTACGTCAGTATGTATACATTAAGTGATAAAAATAGAGAGGCACACATGCGCCAAATAAACATGTACTTACATGTCGAAACTTGTTGTGATAGAAATGGACAGAACTTTCCGGTAGACCTTATATCATTGTAATCCCAAATGGAAAAGAAAGGGAAAACAAACCAAAGAAATATTTGAAGATGTAATGGCAAAGAATTTTCAAAAATGAATAAGAAAATTATTGAAAATTTATTTTAAAATCAATGAGAGACATCAAAGCACAGATTAAAGAAGCTCAAAGAATAAATTAATATACATACAAACACACATTCACGCAAATAAATATACAAACTGCTGACCACCAAAGACAAAATAAAAATCTTGAAGCTATACCCAAGAAAAGACAGTAATACATAGCAGACTTCTCATCAAAAACTAATCCAGAAGTCAAAGGGCCAATATTATTAAAATTCTGAAAGAAAACACTGTTAATCCAGAATTCTGTAGCCACTGAAATTCACCACAATGAGGGAGAAGTAAGTGTTTTTTGAAAATCTTAATTGGAGGGAATTCATTGGCAGCAGCAGAACTACTCTATAAGATATATTAAAGGAGTTCTTTAGAGTTATGGAGTATGATACCAGACCAAAACGTGAATATACAAAAAGAAATGAAGGGTCCTGAAATGAAATGAATAAAGATGAAAATATATTTTTTTAAATTAGTCTAAAATATAACTGATTATAAAAAGCAAAAAAGTGGTAACAATGAAATTTATATTGTATGTGTAAAAATAAAATATATAACAAAAATAGCACAAATGGGGGGAGAATTATAAAATAGTATTATAACATTCTTATAGTACTACACATGAAACATAATATTATTTGAGGGTTGATTGATTAAGTAAAGATGTATAATTTAAATCTTATGGTAGACATTAGACATTTTAAAAAAAGCTATATATTATAAGTCAGAGCTAATATGGGATCATAAAATAATAAAAAACAGCATAACAAAGGAAGAAAACAGAAAACTGACAAATTGGTAGATTTTTAAAATCTAACAATGTTAATTAAATGAAACTAAGGAGTGACTAGGTAATAAAATGGAAATCTACAAGAAGCCCACTTTAAATAGGAGGGTATAAATAGACTTAAAGTAAAAGAATGGAGAAAGGTTGATCATGGAAACACTAACCAAAATAAAACTGATGTAGCTATGTATAATATCAGTAGTCTTCAAATTAGGTATTTAAATAGGATTAAAGAGGGATGTTAAATAATGATAAAAAGGTTAGTTTTCCAAGAAGACATAATCACCCTAATTATGTATGTGTCTACTTAACATTGATTCAAAATAGATAAGGCAAAAAGGGATAAAATTGAAAGGATAAGTATACAAACCCATACCTATAATTAAACACTGCAACACTCCTCTGCCAAAAATTAATAAATCAACCTAGAATGAAAATTAATGTGAATAAAGAAGACCTGAGCAACATAATTAACTAATTTGACAGAATTTCATTATGTAACAGTTCAAACAACGATAGCAGAATACATATTCTATTGAAGTACACTTGGAAAATGTACTCTGATAGTTAATTTTTTAGGATATAAAATAAACCTTAATTGATTCAAAAGAATAGAAATTATGGAAAGCATGTTCTCTAAACATACATAATTAAACTAAAAATAAAACATAGAAAGACATCGGGAAATTCCTCAAATATTTGGATATCAAAAACATTTATAATCCACAGAGGAAGTCTCAAGAGGAATTGAAATATTTTTAATATTGAAAATATGAGGTGATAACATTTGTGGGATATAGCTAAAACACTCTTATGGGAAATTTTATGGCATTAGATACTTATATTAAAAAAGAAAAAAGGACACAAATCAGTAACTTAATCTTCCACCTCGAAACACTCTAAAAATGAGCAATTTAAACCTAGGACAAGCAAAAGGCAGAAAATAATAAAGATAAAAGCAGCAATAATGAAATTTAAAACAGAACAGAAAGAAATTAATGAAAGTAAAAGCTGGTCACTGAAAAAAATATAAAAATCATTAAAATTGACAAACCCCTGCCAGATTGACCAAGAAGAAAAAGAAAAAAAAGATGACAGAAATTATAAAAATTGAAATTGAAATGCAGGAAAGAGGTTATATCACTAGAGGCCTCACATTATAAAAAATTTTTAAAATAAACCAATTCATTCAAAGCTATATAATACCAAATTTAACTAATGAGGAAACAGATTTTATGTGCAGTCCTTTTTGGACTTTTTTTTTATAAATAAATTTTTATTTTAATGGGGTGACATCAACAAATCAGGGTACACATATTCAAAGAAAACATCTCCAGGTTATCTTGTCATTTAGTTCTGTTGCATACCCATCCCCCAGAGAGATCGCCCTCCGTCAACCTCTATCCAGTTTTCTCTGTACCCCTCCCCCTCCCCTTCCTCCTCTCCCTCCTTCCCTCCCCCCACCCCACCCCCCCCCGTAGCCACCACACTCCTGTCCATGTCTCTTAGTCTCGCTTCCATGTCCCACCAATGTATGGAATCCTGCAGTTCTTGTCTTTTTCTGATTCGCCTATTTCACTCCGCATAATGTTATCAAGATTCCACCATTCTGCTGTAAGTATTCCGATGTCATCATTTCTTCTAGCTGAATAGTATACCATGGTGTATATGTGCCCCATCTTCTTTATCCAGTCCCCTATTTTTTTTTACAGTGATTTAAAGCCTTTAAGCAAACTTTTGGCCAATACAGCAAGAATCCATAAAAGAGTAGTGTCCTTAACATGTTCACCAAGTCCAAGTTGGCCCCATCACCATGCCAAATCCCTGAAAAATGCAACCCAATCACAGTTCAGTCTGTTAGGAGCTGTCACAGGGAGCAGGAGTCCAGGAAAAGTCCACACAGGAAAAGTCCACCTGGCACTGGAATTGTCACCATTCTATACTTTGCAGTTCATGTCCAGGTCCCAATGACCGCTGCTTCTAGCTGGTAATGATTCAGGTAGATTGGAAAAGCCATTTGCAGCATGCGTGGATATGGAGCTTCTGTTCTCCTCTGCCTGGAGAGTTGAGCCCAGGTTGCTTTTCCCTGGAGGTCTGCGACTGTGGCCTGGTAAAGAGAACCTTGGGATACACTAAGCTGGGTGGCAGAGGTAAATTCATAATACAAGTTGGCAAAAGGGGGAAAGAGAGCTCTAAATTAGGAGTAGGTCCCCCAGCCTGAAATATGAGTGGGACATTGAGGTAGGAGGGATAAAGGAAACACTATATATTAAGCAAAGCAGCAGAAAATAGGACTATCAACACCCACAACAGAGATCTTTGAGGGAAGAATAAAAAACCTGACTATTCAGGCAAAATATAGTTAAGTGGCCCTTGTGCAAATGAGATCAGTTTACCTGCTTCTTGAAAGAAATACCCTAGGCTCGTCCATAGTGTCATAGATGGGGCCGACGGCCCTGGGCACCTTCAGCCTTCAGTGGCTAACCCCAGCTTTCTGGGCAAGGTTAGGTCATAGGTGGCTGGAGCAGGGCTGGAAGAGACTGAACCCTCCCTTAGAGGAGCGAGGGGGAAGCCTACCTTCCAGTGTCCCTGTTTCCTCACAGCAGAGGCATATAAGCCTGGCAGACTTTATTTAGCTCAATGACCTTCCTTTCCACTATTGAAGCAGGACCCAGATGGCATCCTATGAGACCCCTTTGGAGCATTGGAGCCTTTAAGGGTGTATCCTAAAAGCTGGTAGTTCCCCTGATCTCTATTGGGCTTTCTCTGCCTCTAGGTATCTTAAAAGCCATGCTCAGAAGATCTCGCTGAGGGGTTTGAGGATCCCCATCCGCCTATATAAATCTTTTTCATATATCTGGAGCTATTTGGAAAAAGACAAAACAGTGTTATTAGCTGGATCTAATAAAGAAGGTAGTAGTTTGCAGGCGAAAAAGATTTGGTGTCTCCTGTTCATCAGCCTTCAAAAGAAATGTAATTTTTTTTTTTAAGTAAAAGCATGATATGGTAGACCCGTAGGAGTCATTGGCCTGGTGTGCAGGATTCCTGGGTTTGATTCCTGGCCAGAGCACACAGGAGAAGTGCCCATCTACCTCTCCACCCCTCCCCCTCTCCCTCCTCTCCACCTCTCACCTCCCCTCCCGCAGCCAAGGCTCCACCGGAGCAAAGCCACCCCAGGCACTAAGGATGGTCCCATGGCCTCCACCCCAGTTGCCAGAATGGCTCTGGTTGTAACAGAGCAACACTCCAGATGGGCAGAGCATCCCCCCCCCACGTAGGCATGCCAGGTGGATCCCAGTCAGGCGCATGCGGGAATCTGTTCGACTGCCTCCCCATTTCCATCCTCAGAAAAATACAAAAAATAAATAAATAAAAAATACAACAACAACAAGAAAAAAGAAAAGAGGAAAGAAGAAAAAAGGCATTCCCTTGTGTTAAAGCTCCAGGGAGCATGGAGTGAGCTTGAGTATGTCCTATGAAACATAGAGCTCTATGTTGACATATAAGTCTTTGAAGAAGGAGGAACTGCTGAAATAGTTCATTAGCATTTGTCCTTAGACAGTAGTCTTTATAGTGGAAACACCATAAGTATATATTTGCTGTCTGTCTATAGATTAAAGGGGCAATATGGCAAATGCTGAAAAGCCGTGCTCTTTGTGCCCCTCCCCTCCCCCAACCCCTTCCTCTCCTTCCTCCACCCTGTACCCCCAAAACTGTTGTCCATGTCTCTGAGTCTCATCTTTATGTCCCACCTATGTATGGAATCATTTAGTTCTTAGTTTTTTCTGATTTACTTCTTTCGCTCAGTATAATGTTATCAAGGCCCATCCATGTTGTTGTAAAAGATCCTATGTCATCATTTCTTATGGCTGAGTAGTATTCCATAGTATATATATATATACCAAAGCTTTTTAATCCACTCGTCCTCTGACGGACACTTGGGCTGTTTCCAGATCTTTGCTATTGTGAACAATGCTGCCATAAACATGGGGATGCATTTCTTCTTTTCAAATGGTGCTATGGTGTTCTTGGGGTATATTCCTAACAGTGGTATAGCTGGGTCAAAAGGCAGTTTGATTTTTAATTTCTTGAGGAATCTCCATACTGGTTTCCACAGTGGCTGCACCAGTCTGCATTCCCACCAGCAGTGCAAGAGGGTTCCCTTTTCTCCACATCCTCGCCAGCACTTATTCTGTGTTGTTTTATTGATGAGTGCCATTCTGACTGCTGTGAGGTGATATCTCATTGTGGTTTTAATTTGCATTTCTCTAATGATTAGTGATGTTGAACATTTTTTCATATGCCTATTGGCCATCTGTGTGCCCATTTTTGGATTGGATTGTTTGTCTTCCTGGTATTAAGTTTTACAAGTTCTTTATAAATTTTGGTTACTAACCCCTTATCAGACATACTGTCAAATATGTTCTCCCATTGTATAGTTTGTCTTTTTATTCTGTTCTTATTGTCTTTAGCTGTGCAGAACCTTTTTAGTTTGATAAAGTCCCATTTGTTTATCCTGTCTTTTATTTCACTTGCCTGTGGAGACAAATCAACAAATATATTGCTGCGACAGATGTCAGAGAGCTTACTGCCTATGTTTTCTTCTAAAATGCTTATGGTTTCACAGCTTACATTTAAGTCTTTTATCCATTTTGAGTTTATTTTTGTGAGTGGTGCAAGTTGGTGGTCTAGTTTCATTTTTTTGCAGGTAGCTGTCCAATTTTCCCAACACCGTTTGTTGAAGAGGCTGTCTTTACTCCATTGTATTGTCTTACCTCCTTTGTCAAATATCAGTTGTCCATAGAGCTGTGGGTTTATTTCTGGGTTCTCTGTTCTGTTCCATTGATCTATGTGCCTGTTCTTATGCTAGTACCATGCTGTTTTGAGTAAAATGGCCTTATAATATAACTTGATATCCGGAAGTGTGATACCTCCCGCTTTATTCTTCCTTTTCAAGATTGCTGAGGCTATTCGTGTTCTCTTTTGGTTTCATATAAATTTTTGGAATATGTGTGCTATATCTTTGAAGTAAGTCATCGGTATTTTAATCGGTATTGCATTGAATTTATAAATTGCTTTGGGTAATATAGACATTTTAATGATGTTTATTCTTCCTAACCATGAGCATGGTATATGCCTCCACTTATTCGTATCTTCCCTGATTTCCTTTATCAATGTTTTATAATTTTCCAAGTACAAATCTTTAATCTCCTTGGTTAGATTTATTCCTAGGTACTTTATTTTTTTGGTTGCAATGGTAAAGGGAATTGATTCCTTGATTTCTCTTTCTGAAAGTTCATTATTAGTGTATAAAAATGCCTCTGATTTCTGAGCATTGATTTTATATCCTGCCACCTTGCTGAAGTCTTTTATCAGGTCTAGTAGTTTTTTGACTGAGACTTTAGGGTTTTCTATATACAATATCATATCATCTGCAAATAATGATAGTTTTACTTCTTCTTTTCCAATTCGGATGCCTTTTATTTCTTTTTCTTGTCTGATTGCTGTGGCTAGGATTTCCAGAACTATGTTGAATAAGAGTGGTGAAAGGGGGCACCCCTGCCTTGTTCCTGATCTTAAGGGGATTGCTTTTAATTTTTGCCCATTGAGTATGATGTTAGCTGTGGGTTTGTCATAGATGGCCTTTATCATGTTGAGGTATGTTCCCTGTATTCCCACTTTGCTGAGAGTTTTGATCGTGAATGGGTGCTGGACTTTATCAAATGCTTTTTCTGCATCTGTTGAAATTATCATGTGGTTTTTCTCCTTTCTTTTGTTTATATGATGAATCATATTGATTGATTTGCAAATATTGTACCAGCCTTGCCTCCCAAGAATAAATTCCACCTGATCATGGTGTATGAGTTTTTTCATATATTGCTGGATCCGGTTTGCTAATATTTGTTGAGGATTTTTACATCTAAGTTCATCAGGGATATTGGCCTATAATTTTCTTTCTTTGTGTTGTCTTTGCCTGGTTTTGGAATCATAATTATGCTTGCCTCATAAAAGGAGTTTGGAAGTCTTCCTTCCTCTTGAATTTTTTGAAATAGTTTGAGAAGGATAGGAGTTAGTTCTTCTTTGAATATTTGGTAGAATTCACTTGTGAAGCCATCAGGCCCAGGACTTTTCTTTTTTGGGAGTTTTTTGATAGCTGTTTGAATTTCATTTGTTGTAATTGGTCTGTTTAGGTTTTCTGATTCTTCCAGATTGATTTTTGGAAGATTATATGATTCAAGGAATTTGTCCATTTCATCTAGATTGTCTAGTTTTTTGGTGTACAATTCTTCATAGTATTTTCTTACAATATTTTGTATTTCTGTTGTGTCAGTTGTTATTTCTCCACTCTCGTTTCTAGTTTTATTTATTTGAGTCCTCTCTCTTTTTTTCTTGGTGAGTCTCGTTAAAGGTTCATCGATCTTGTTTACCTTTTTAGAGAACCAGCTCCTAGTTTCATTGATCCTCTGTATTGTTTCTTTAGACTCTGTGTCATTTATTTCTACTCTGATCTTTATTATTTCCTTCCTTCTACTCTGGGCTTTATTTGCAGTTCTTTTTCTAGTTCTTTTAGATGCAGGGTTAAGTTGTTTATTTGAGCTTTTTCTAGCTTCTTGAGGCATGCCTGTAATGCTATAAACTTCCCTCTCAGGACTGCTTTTGCTGTGTCCCAAAATTTTTGAGTTGATGTATGCTCATTATCGTTTGTTTCTAGGAATTTTTTAATTTCTTTTTTGATCTCAATGTTAACCCATTCGTTATTCAATAACGTGCTATTTAGTTTCCAAGTATTTGAATGTTTTTAATTTTTCTATTGTGGTTGATTTCTAGGTGAATGCCATTGTGATCAGAGAAAGTGCTTGATATGATTTCAATCTTCTTAAATTTGTTGAGACCGCTTTTGTGCCCTAACATGTGGTCTATTCTAGAGAATGTACCATGAGCGCTTGAAAAGAATGTATATTCTGTTGTTTTAGGGTGAAAGGTTCTGAAAATATCTATTAAATCGAGTTGATCTAATATGTCTTTTAAGTCTGCTGTTTCTTTGTTGATTTTCTTTCTTGAGGATCTATCTAATGATGTTATTGGGGTATTAAAATCCCCTACTATTATAGTATTGCTGTTGATCTCGCCCTTTATGTCCATCAAAGTCTGCTTTATATATTTAGGTGCTCCTATATTAGGTGTGTAGATATTTATAATGGTTATATCTTCCTTTTGGATTGCTCCCTTTATCATTATGTAGTGACCTTGTTTATCTCTAACTATGATCTTGGTTTTAAAGTCCATTTTGTCTGATATAAGTATTGCTACCCCAGCTTTTATTTCATTTCCATTTGCGTGAAATATTTTTTTCCATCCTTTTATCTTCAGTCTGTGTGCATCTTTTGATTTAAGGTGTGTCTCTTGTAGACAGCATATGTATTCGTCCTGTTTTCTTATCCATGCAGCTACCCTATGTCTCTTGATCGGATCATTTAATCCATTAACATTTAAGGTTATTACTGATATGTAATTGTTTATTGCCATTTTTTTTACTTTGAAACTGTATTCCTCTTTTGCTATATTCTTTTTTTCCTTTGATCTGTTTACAACAGGTCCCTTAGCATTTCTTGCAGCCTTGGTTTGGTTGCAGTGAATTCCTTGAGGTTTTTTTTGTCTGTAAAGCTTTTTATTTCTCCTTCAATTTTAAATGATAGCCTTGCTGGATAAAGCAGTCTTGGTTGTAGGTTCTTGTTCTGCATTACTTTGAATATTTCTTGCCATTCCCTTCTGGCTTCAAATGTTTCTATTGAGAAGTCAGAAGTCATCCTTATGGGGGCTCCTTTGTAGGTGATAGTCTTTTTTTCTCTAGCAGCTTTTAATATTTTCTCTTTATCATTTAGCTTTGGTATTTTAATTATGATGTGTCTTGGTGTTGGTTTCTTTGGGTTTCTCCTTAATGGAGTTCTCTGTGCTTCCTGAACATGTGTAATGTTTTCCTGCCATAATTGGGGGAAGTTTTCCGCTATAATATGTTTGAACAAAGTCTCTATCCCTTGTTCTTTCTCTTCTTCTTCAGGAACCCGTATGATGCAGATGTTATTTCTCTTCATGTTGTCACAGAGCTGTCTTAGAGTTTCCTCAGACTTTTTGAGTCTCTTTTCTTTTTTCTGCTCTGCTTCTGTGCCTTTATTTATTGTGTCCTCTAAGTCACTGATTCGATTCTCTGCTTCATCCATCCTGCTTTTAATTCCTTCCATTATATTCTTTATTTCAGATATTGTATTTGCCATTTCTGACTGATTCTTTTTTATTATTTCAATGTCCTTTTTTATATTTGTTATCTCTTTATTTAGGTTTTCGTAATGGCCATCTATGGTTGTTCCGATATCTTTGAGCATCCTAGCAATCGTTATTTTAAACTCTGCATCTGGTAATTTGGTTATATCTGATTCACTTAGGTCCTTTTCTGGGGATTTCTCTTGGTTTATTTCTCTGCCTCCGCATTTTCTCTTCACAGGAGTGGCTGTGATCACGTGCTCGGGTGCATAAGCGTTGGTGGCCTTGGCCTTTGCCCCACCCCTGTGGATGATGTTATGCTCGGTCCTGAGGGCACTGGCGAGCACCTTTGCTCAGCTGTGGGTCTCCACCTGTTTCCGGGCTTTCGCTCTGCCCTTGCAAGAGGAGCCCGCTCGAGGAACAGCTGCTAGCCTTGGCTCTACCGCGGGGCAGGACTGCGTTCCCAAGCTCAGCTCAGTAGCAGAACTCCGCCTCTTCTGGGCTTTTGGCTCCACCCACACGGGAGGAGCCTGCTGCCAAGTCAGACCGCAAGCCTGTGTTGCACAGGCGGGGCAAGGCTGTGCTCCTCTGCCCTTGCTCAGGGGCTGGGCTCCATCCTTTCCAGGGTTCTCACCCTTTTCCCCCAGGCTGGATTACAGGCTGCTGGCAGTTGAGCTTGACCGCTTTTACACACCCCCTTCTCCCAGCCGGGCAAGATTGAGCTCACACCTGAGCCCAGTGGTGGCCACCTGGCTTCCGCCCCTGCCAGCAGAACCGCACTTTTGTCTCCTGCTGCTGCCTGCCCTCTCGCGCGCCCTCAGCCGCGTGGATGGGGACATTGCAGCTCAGGCCCTAAAACTCACTACTGTAGACCCAAAAGCTCCCTCCTTCTATGCGACTCTGCTCTGAATGCTGCGGGGAGCTTGTTTGGCTGCTCTCCTGCTTCCCTTTGCTGGTATTGCTGTTTCCGGGGGAAAATATTCACTTCAGCTTTGGGGAGTGACTCGTCCCAGGGGTTAGGGTGGCTATCTCCCAAAATTCTTCTCCCTGTGCCTCCTAGATTACACTCTCTTCCTGTTACTCTGGTCCTCTCCTCTCTCCCCCCTCCCCGTCCCCAGGAGCCCCGGGTGGATGGTTATGAGGGAGATATTCTGCGCGGTCCCTTTAAGAAGGATCCTGGGTCTGAGAAATCAGACTCTTTCTCAAAAACAGTATCCCGACTTGTTTCCAGCTAAATACTGTCCTTACGCCTCTTCTGGGCTCTGGGGCTGCAGGCTGGGGCTTTGTTCCTGGGGCTCAGGACCCTTCCCCCTCTGTTAAACTCACTTTCTGCCACACGAGTCTCTCCCAGCTGCCGTTCGCTCCGGGGAGCTGGGCAGCCCTCTTCGCGTTTCCCCATTTCCGCTTTTCCTACCAGTCTCTGTGTGGCTTCTTCAGCGTTCCTTGGTTGAAGAGTCCTCTTAGTTTAGTCCCAAGTTGGTTTTTCCACATGATAGTTCATAAAATTAGTTTGTAATCCACTTTGGTTCTGGGAGGTAGATGTTGGTACGTCTGCCTACTCCAGCGCCATCTTGTCTCTCCCCCTTTTTGGACTTTAAAAGCCACTTAACAAGGAAACTTCTAGACTTAGATGGGTTAACTGTTGAATTCTAGTAAACTTAAAAAAATAAAATAATACAAATATTACCCAGTCTTTCAAAAAATAGAAGGAGCACTTTCAATTCACTTTTTGAGGCCTGAATTCATCAAATACCAAAACCAAACATGAACACCACCAAGAAGAAACAAACTACCAACCAATAGACCAATATCTCTCATAAACATAGATGCAAAAATCTTTGACAAAATTTTAGGGAAAAATCCAGCAATATATTAAAAAGATATATAATGAACATGTGAGGTTTTCCAGAGTATCCCAAACTTGTTTGTTTACAAAATTTAAAAATTAAACATTTTGCCATATTAATAGAATAAACAAGGAAATCAATGATTATCTTAAAATATTTAAAAAAAATGCATTTGACAAACTTTAACATTCATTCATGATAAACCTCTCAAAACACTGGAAATTATTTATCTCGAAAAGATATCTAATAAGAAGATAGCATCATGTTTATTGGTAAAAGGCTAATTGCTTTTCCCCTGTGATTAGATACAACATATGTGAAAATACAATTGATTTCTTTTTTTTTTTTTTTCACATTCACCTTATAGTCTGCAGCTTTGTGAAATTCACTTAGTAGTTATAGGAGTTGTTTCAACAGATTGTTCGGATTTTTCAGCATAGAAACCAATATTGCTTGTGAGTAGATCTTAAGGGGAAAGAGAGAGTTCAGAACTAGACCTACAACAATGTTGTCAGTTAATACTCTAAACATTTTGAAGGGACTTCATTAGGGAAAAGTAGTCTTTTCAGTAAATGATACTGGAAACATTTGGACAACTATATGTGAAAAAAAAATTGACCCATATCTGACACTTTATACAAAATTTACTCAAAATTGTGATAGGTCTAAAAGTAAAACATAAAACTATACAACTTCCAGATGAAAACAGGAAAAAAACCTTGGCAACTTTAAAGACAAATAATTCTTAGACATGATACCAAAGTCATAATTCATAAATGAAACCATCATGTAACTTAATACAAAATAAATTTTGGCTTTGTGGAAGACACTATTAAGACAATGAAAAGAGAATTACGGACTTTACAAGGAGAATATGTTTACAAATCACTAAATTGACAAAGATTTTATATTCTGAATATATAAAGAATTCTTACAACTCAATAATAAGAAATACTATCCAGTTTAAACAAATGAATGAAAGATGCACAGACACTTCATGAAAGGTGACAAGTAAAGCCATGAATAGATGTATAGCCTCACTAGTCATAAGGAAATACAATTAAAAAAAATAATGAGATACTACTACACATTTAATTTTGTAATTCAAAAAAAGTAAAAACGGACAGTAATGAATGCTGAGAACGTGGAACAGCTGGAGCTCGCATAAATTGTTGGTTAGAATGCAAAGTTGTACAGTCACTTTGGAAAACAGTTTGTCAGACTCTTACAAAGTTCAACGTACACTTCCATTATAACTCAGCAATTGCCCTGCACTAGGTATATACCAAAAATAAATGAAAATTTATTTTCACACAAAATCTTATCCATAAATATTTTAGTAGCTTTATTCATAATCACCAAAAACAAACAACAAAAAAAGAAACAATCAAGCTGCCCTTCAACAAGTGAAAGGATAAACAGACACTCAGTGGCAGTGGACACTCAGCCTTGAAAAGGAATGAACTATTGTTTTACAAAAAAATTGCAAATAAATCTTAAATAGACTTTGCTAAGTGAGAGACAAACATGAAAGTTTACATACTGTATGGTTCCATTCATGTATTATTTTGGAAGAGGTCAAACAAACAAGTTTTCAAAACAAAATTAGAGTCAACAGGTGAAATTTCTCTGAGTATATTCATTGCTCATCACATCTCCATTCCGATTATTAAATGATTGTTGTGGTGGTGGTGTGTGGTTGCCTGTGTGTGAAATATATTTTTTAGTAGAAAGTACTTTACATTAAAATGTTATTTGGCATAGAAATATATATGAATCTCTGTAGCTTAATTATTTTCATGTGGTGTAATTGTCTATTGAAAATCAAATGAGCACTAGAATCTAAAACTTTCAGTTGTTCCCAGAACTTGGTTTTATAACTGCAAATTGTTTCTTCATTGCTGAACTACAGTGAGTAGTATGAAAATTAGCAAATATCTTGCATGCTATGATTAAATAGTAATTTCTTGAAAGTAGAAAACTATTTCCAAGCACAGTGGTTTAAACTATTAACTGACTTTTTAAAATTTAGACAGTGCCTGACCTGTGGGGGCACAGTGGGTAAAGTGTCAACCTGGAACTCTGAGGTCGCCAGTTTGAAACCCAGCACCTGCCAGGTCAAGGCACGTAGGAGAAACAACTACTATGAGTTGATGCTTCCCACTTCTCCCCACTTCTTGCTTTTCTCTCTCTTTCTCCTCATTCTCTAAAAAGGAAGGAAGGAAGGAAGGAAGGAAGGAAGGAAGGAAGGAAGGAAGGAAGGAAGGAAGGGAGGGAGGGAGGGAGGGAGGGAGGGAGGGAGGGAGGGAGGGAGAGAGGAAAAAGAAAATTTAGACAGTATGTTAGATTCACGAGGGCAAGATGTTCTGACTACTATGTTATTTATTGATGCCTAGGTCAATGATTGGAACATAGGAGATATCTGATAACGTATTTGTTAAGTAATTTCTTTAATAACGTGAATCTATAATAAGAACACATCATTACTGAATATAACAAAACTATTTTTCTAAGGTATGCTATAGCTTAATCTAGAATATATACAACTTGAATATGTTTCAAGATTTTAGAATTATTATACTTCAAATATGGATTACATCCCTTAGTCACAGTTGAGGGAGGGAGGAAGAAAGAATAAATAATTGGCTCTGGCTAGGTGGTTCAGTGGATCAAGTGTCGTCTGGGTGCACCAAGGTCGCAGCTTAGACCCCCAGTCAGGGCACATAGAGAAGCGATCAGTGAGTGCATAGCTATGTGGAACAGCGAGTTGATGCTTCTCTCTCTCTGTCCTTCCCACCCCTTTCTCAATCTCTCTTTCTCTTCCTCTCTCATTTTCTCTTCCAAATTAGTGGAAAAATTACTTTTAAAAAATAAATGATCCTCTTTGAGGTAACAATTTTCCATGCCTAATATTGTAGATACCAAATAAGTCTTTGCTGTTACCTGGTTTTCTATTACATAGTGATTTTTTAATAATATTTTGTTATAATGTTTTTTAATAAATAAACTTACATTTCTATATTAATAAACAACTTTCCTGAAAAAAGGTAGTGTTATGAGGATTCTACTCTGATGAAATTTCAAAAAAGGCTTTGGTCTTACTTATTTGTTCAAAACTATAGTTTAGCAATTCCAAACAGGTTTCCCTGATTTCACAGTCTGAACATTGGAACTTTACTAGCCTGATAAATGATACTGATCCAGATTGGTACTTGAACATAATTACAGCATTTACATGGCTTCTTCTGAATTGTCTTTTGTTCTGAAATTAAATTTCTTCTTTAATCAACATTTTCTCAACCATCTCCATTGAGAACAAGTTTGATTTTTTTGACATAGATGACAAGTGATTCTTACCCTGAATATGGTATGGTTTTCTAGTTCTGTTTTACAGGGTTTTAGTTTCATTTTCTTGCGGCTATCACAAACATTTATGCTTACATTGCTTATGAAGAAACCCATCTCAATGAGAGAAAGTAGGCTCAGGGAAAAACAAAAAACAGAGCAAAGAGAGTGACACTAGTAGCTTTCTTCAGGCAATGGAGACTGAACATAAGATTTCAGGCCTTGGTTTAATGGAATAATTCTCCAAATTCTCAAATTTCTAAATTGGAATGAAGTTTAGATGTGAATATCTTGTTATATGCTCCAAGTTACATTGAAATCAATGAAGTTCTATGAGTCACCAAAGAAATAAAAAAATTCTGCCTAGATAGATGCCTCTTGCAATAAATTTTAAAGGTACTTCAAGTGTGTAAATTCCAAGCACAGTATTCTGTAATGCTAGCCTCCATTTTGGCAAATCAGTAATGGGCATAAATATGCTGCCAGTTAAAACACTAATTAAAATTAACAGTTGAATAAAAGGATATGCTAAAATCATAGTAGTTGGCTAACTGAATTGAAAGGACATAATGTACACCAGGTGGCCTTAAATCTGAAGATTCTTTATTTTTTGTTTAATACCCTGAAATTATTTTTGGTCTGGTATAGGGGTCCATGTCCTCCAAGGGCTTTGATATCACTCCTTAAGGAAGATTTTCATAAACAAATGGAAGTACTTTTCCAACTTTCAAGTCAGTGTTTGGCTTAAAAAATTTTTTTTGTGGTATTTCTCATTGTGTTGTTTAGTAATATGCTGTTTCATAAGTTCAAGAGGATCTGGTGAAGGGACAAGGCTCTTAGATTCTAGGGAAGCCATTTTCAAATGTTGCACTTGCTGTCATGTGATGGGTCTCCAGCAACACCTGAAGGACTCCCTTCTCCTCCTGGCTTCTCTTTCTGATCTCTCTGCTTTCCTGCGCTCTGATTGCTTAGAGACTCGTGTCTGCCTTCACCAGCTGATGCACCAAGCTACCCCACTGAATTTCCTGAAAGAAACCAAGCCACTGGGAGGCTGCCCAGCCACTGACCCAGGAAACCCTCCTGCCAGATGTGCAGTGGACCTGCGACCCTGGCTTAGAAACTCTTTTTGTATTCCTCCCTGTTGTAGTATTTTTAACTTGTCTGTGATAAAAGCTGATTGGTTATTTCTCTTCAAAATAGAAATGTATTGGTTCTGAAGAATTATTTATTAAGAAAAATTAAATTTTTGTCTCTTTTATTGATGCAGTTTGCCAGCTATTAGTGTCCAACTTAAGAAAACTGTTATAGAAACAGTGACATCCTTGAAGGCCTTCTTTAATCATAAAGTGAGAATCTTTCATATTATAGCCCTTAGTTTAAATTTATCTATACTGAAAATAGCAAAATTGATCCCTTGATATACCTGATATATTCTAATTGCCTAAAATATGAACCACAAATTCTGCATTGTGGCTGCCATTATGGTAAATGCTGTTTTAACTTATGCAAAATTTATAGAATGATAACAAAACAAAAGCTTCTCAGAAAATAATTGTTTAACCACAAGGCAGTTTATACATCTCAAACTACATCACTGAAGTGTAAATCACCCTTGACTTATTATTGATTCATCTGATGGACAAATAATGGTAAGAACATACTCAGTTTTAAGATATATTCTTAGTGGCCCATGTGTCCATATGGGTGTGAGTGTGTGTATGGGTGTGTTGCATGCACACATTTATGCATACACACAGTTTATTTTTTAACTCAATGTCTTTTTTTTTTCATTTTCCTTTACAACATTATGTGTTGTTACTATGACCCCTACCACCTAGCAAAATCTGAGTCTAGGAAAATTCGGAAGGATGTTCCATAAACTTGGCTGCACATTGGAAATACTTCTGGAGTTTTAAAATAAATATTTATGCCTTGGCACTTACTCCAAGTATTCTGATTTAAAACTTATTGTATGTAAATTGAATATTAGGATTTAAGAAAATAACCCAATGGTCCTCACATACAGTAAAGTTTGAAAACCACTGCTCTAGAAAACTGCTAAAACAAGTACCTACTATACAAAGATTCTTGTGTATTTTGAAACAAGAAGAAACCATGTTATTAACCTTATATAATGTAAAAATATATTTAAATTATTTCTGTAAGAAATTTAAAGTGATATGATATACCATATGAGTTTTCAAGAAGGGGTATGAATTGAGGTACAACTTGTTCTTGATGAGTGGAGGGAAAGGAGAATTATACCCCTTTTATTTTATTTTATTTTATTTTATTTATTTATTTTTTTAAAAGATGCTCATCTTTTTTTTTTAAATTTTATTTATTCATTTTAGAAAGGAGAGAGAGAAGGAGAGAGAGAGAGAGAGACGGGGGGAGGAGCAGGAAGCATCAACTCCCATATGTGCCTTGACCAGGCAAACCCAGGGTTTCGAACTGGCGACCTCAGCATTTCCAGGTCGACGCTTTATCCACTGCGCCACCACAGGTCAGGCCAAATTATACCCCTTTTAAAAGCAAGGTTTGATCAGTCATTCTACTACATCCCCAAAATTTTGAATTAGCTGAGCTTCTTATGAAACTTACTTTTTTTTTGTATAAAGTACAGATAGTAATGTAGTTATTTTTTTATATTTATTTTTGTGACTGACTAAAAGACAGAGAGAGGGACAGATACGGATAGACAAGAAGGGAGAAAGATGATAAGAACATCAGTTCTTCATTGTGGCACCTTAGTTGTTCATTGACTGCTTTCTCATATGTGCCTTGATGGAGGTGGTGGGGGCTCCAGCAGAGTGAGTGACCCCTTGCTCTGTATTTTGGATCCTAAAAGCCCAGGATATGCATAACAAAAATATGAAAATGCCAAATCATGAAGGTCATTTTGAAGTTCTTTAAATCCTAAGTCAAATATATTTTAATTCAAGGTATTTTTCTGATGCCTTTTGGGCATTGACATTTTGTTACATTGAGTTAGATATAATGTGATTAAGAATTTTTTTTGGGCGGGATCCAGTATAAACTGTTATATAAAGGTATAGGCTCCGAAATCATATTGTTTTGGTTCAAATCTTTGTTCTACATCAGTCAGCTGCACAATCTTAGCAGATTTTATTAAAAAAAAACAAACCCTAGTTCAATAGTATAAAAACCAATACTTTAATTGGAAGCTATCTTTTATTTATTTTTATTTTTTATTTTTTGTGACAGAGACAGAAAGAGACAGAGAGAGGGACAGATAAGGACAGATAGACAGGAAGGGAGAGATGAGAAGCATCAATTCTTTGTTGTGGCACTTCCGTTGTTCATTGATTGCTTTCTCATATGTGCCTTGACCAGAGGGCTACAGCAAACCAAGTGACCCCTTGCTCAAGCCGGCCACCTTGAGCTCAAGCTGGTGAGCCTTGCTCAATCCAGATGAGCCCGTGCTCAAGCTGGCATCCTCGGGGTCTCAAACCTGGTCCTCTGTGTCCCAGTCTGATGCTCTGTCCACTGTGCCACCGCCTGGTCATGCAAAAGATATCTTGCCAAAATATTTTGAGTCTAAGTAGGTCTTAGACTATGAATTTAAAAAGGGAAAATAACATCTAGTTAATATTCTAAATAAACTGCCTAAACAATTGATGAAACATAGTGTTATTTATGTATAAGTTGAACATTCAAATGTAAATATAAATTGATATCACTTAAAAATATCCCCTCCAAATTTTTTTTTCTATTTTGAAGTATCTTTCTTGTTTCACTGAATTGTTTTCTAACAAACAAAATTTTATCTTCAATTATATTAAGAACAAGTAATTTTGTTAAAAAAATTTTTTTATATAAGACTTCATCACAAGGCCCTTGAGGTAAAATTTTTTTTTAAGATTTCACATACAAGTGAGATCATCCAATTTTTGTTTTTCCCTGATTTACCATATTTCCCCATGTACAAGCCTCTTCCATGTATAAAATGCTCCTTAATTTTGGGGCCTGAAATTTGAAAAAATATATTACATAAAGTGAACTCAAGTTTTATTCATCATAAAATTTATACATCTCATCTGAGTGAAAAAGCTAGAAATGAAAATTAAAAAATCTACAATCACTGTATAAGACACACCCAGTTTTTAGACCCCAAATTTTTTGAAATAGGATGTGTCTTATACATGGGAAAATATGGTGCTTTACTTAGCATAAAGCTTTCAAGGTCCATCCATGTTTCACTAATGATGAATTTCCTCATTTTTGCCTTACTATAATAATGTTTTATTGTATATGTGTGTCTATCTATGTATATATAGATAGATAATATGCATATATATTAATGTATATATTATATATATATTTATAATAGATAAGCTATGGAAAAAAACTAAATGGCCACCAAGCGATATATGTATTATAATATGTATATAAAATATTTTATTTTGTATATTATATCTGTGTGTATATATATTTATGTGTGTAAGGTATATTTATATCTATATAATCTATAGCTATAGATATAGATAGATATAGATACAGATATCCTTTTGTGGCCACTTAGGTTGTTTCTATGCCTTGTCTATTATAGATAATGCTTCTATGAGCATGGGGTGCAGATAGCTTTTTAAATTAGTATCTTCATTTCCTTTGTATGTGTTCTCAGAAGTAGAATTGCTGAATTATATAATAGTTCTTTTTTTAATTGTTTGATGATCCTCCATATGTTTTCTATAGTTGCTGTACCAATTTACAATTCTACCGTCAGTGCACAAGGGTTCCCTTTTCTCCATATCTACTTCAGTATTTGTTATCTCTTGTCTTTTTGATGATGGCCATTCTAACAAGTATGAGGTTATATCTCATTGTAATTTTTTTATTATTAATTTTAATGGGGTGACATTGATAAATCAGGGTACATATGTTCAGAGAAAACATCTCTAGGTTATTTTGACATTTGATTATGCTGCATTCCCATCACCCAAAGTCCAATTGTCCTCCATCGTTGTGATTTTTATTTGCATTTTCTTAATGGCTAGTGATATTGATCAGGAACAAGATATGTACGTTCACTCTCTTCACTCCTATTCAACATTATATGGAAATTCTAAATAGAGCAATTAGATAAGAAGAATAAATAAAATTATTAAAATTTCAAAGAAGTAAAATTGTCTCTATTTGAAGATGACATTATTATTATTATTATTATTATTATTTTTATTTATGTTTTACAGAGATAGTAAGTCAGAGAGAGGGACAGACAGGGACAGACAGACAGGAACGGAGAGAGATGAGAAGCATCAATCATTAGTTTTTCGTTGCGTGTTGCAACACCTTAGTTGTTCATTGATTGCTTTCTCATATGTGCCTTGACCGCGGGCCTTCAGCAGATCGAGTAACCCCTTGCTGGAGCCAGTGACCTTGGGTTCAAGCTGGTGGGCTTTTGCTCAAACCAGATGAGCTCACGCTCAAGCTAGCCCTCTCGGGGTTTCGAACCTGGGACCTCTGCATCCCAGTCTGACTCTCTATCCACTGCGCCACCACCTGGTCAGGCTGAAGATGACATTATTTTATGTGTAGAAAATTCTAAAGACTCAACCAAAAAATAGTAAGCACTGATCAATGACGTTAGTAAGTTTCAGGATACAAAATGAATATTCAAAAATCAGTACTATTTCCATACAGTAACAATAGAATTTCTGAAAGAAATAAACAAATTGACCCCCATTTACAATTATATCTATAACAACAAAATAGGTATAATTTTAAGAAGGTGAAAAATCTCTATGCAGAAAGTAAAACATTGATGAAAGAAACTAAGAAAGACACATACAAATATATAGCGGTCCCTCATCTATCATGGGGGTTAGATTCCAGAACCCCCTGCAATAGGCAAAAATCTGCAAAGTATCGACCTCATATTTATTTTATTATTTATATATATTTTAAGGCTTTATTTTGATTTAATATTCTTTTAATATGTTTTAATTAATATTTTTTATATTTTTATTTTATTTCCAATTGTTTAGGCTAGGAAAATGCTTATTTCACCACAAGATAATTTTAAAAATAAATATATAAAAATACCTAAATACTGCAAAATTCCACAATATAGCGAAATATCCGAGATACAAAATTAGATATACAATTTAAAAATCCACGATACAGTGAGACTGCAAAAAAGTGAACTGCTGTATGTCGAGGGACAACTGTAAAGTTAACCTGTTTTTATTTATTTTTTGTATTGAAATGATCAATGTCATTAAAATTATAATATTAGCAAAAAATCATCTATAGAGTTAATGCAGTCCCTATCAGGATTCCAATGGCATCTTCTACAGACGAACCCTGATGCATAAGCAGCTTTTTTGGAGGAGATAATGAATTTAATGTTAGTCATGTTTAATCTGTGGTGACTGTGGGAGATACAGTGAGCAGACGGTAAATGTATTGTCAGGTTCAGCTATGGTATTTTCTATTAGGAAACCATTCCTTGAGAATGGATTGGATATTATCTGGGTTTCAGAAGGTAGGGTGTTTATGGTCAGTACAGGGGAAAGGGAGGACATTCTGGGCTGACTGTTGACATGTTTTTACAACAATGTGGAGACAGGTATTTACTAAAACTCAATGTGCTGGGCCCTGGCCGGTTGGCTCAGCGGTAGAGCGTCGACCTGGCGTGCGGGGGACCCGGGTTCGATTCCCGGCCAGGGCACATAGGAGAAGCGCCCATTTGCTTCTCCACCCCCCTCCCCTCCTTCCTCTCTGTCTCTCTCTTCCCCTCCCGCAGCCAAGGCTCCATTGGAGCAAAGATGGCCCGGGCACTGGGGATGGCTCCTTGGCCTCTGCCCCAGGCGCTAGAGTGGCTCTGGTCGCGGCAGAGCGACGCCCCGGAGGGGCAGAGCATCGCCCCTTGGTGGGCAGAGCGTTGCCCCAGGTGGGCGTGCCGGGTGGATCCCGGTCAGGCGCATGCGGGAGTCTGTCTGACTGTCTCTCCCCGTTTCCAGCTTCAGAAAAATACAAAACAACAACAACAACAAAAAAAACAAAAAACAAACTTAATGTGCTGAATAAAGGGTAATAAGGATGGACCATGACCTGTAGTGAGGCCAAATTATGGAGGGAAGTAATAGAATAATTAAGAGCTGACGTGCTTTTTAATGAAAGAGACTTAGAAAAGAGGAATGTAATCACAAGATGAAAGAGCTTTTTAAGGACAACTAATCAGGTAGATGTGGAAGGGGGAGACTTTATTATAGTCAAACCTGTCAATGTAAGAATGTCCATACCTGCAGAGAATTTTTATAAGAATTTATTTGAGCCAAATCGATGATATTTTGGGGAAGCACTATCTTAAATGCTTAAGAAAATAGCAGTTTTGCCATGTTTTGTTTTTTTTTTTTTGTTTTTTTTTTACACAATTGGGATTAATGAGGAAGATTACATTAAGGTGGGAGAAAGGAAGATACAAGGTAGACGATTTTGTGCTCCTCTGAGGGTGGGTACGTCTGCTAGGGGTCTGGAAAAGAGAATTACTTCTGACATTTCAAAGGTGTGTGAACCTAGATGCATATGATCAATAGACAGGACTTGCTTAAAAAACTTCTACTAAAAAAAGGTACAGGCCTGGGGAATGACTACCAACCATAACCTGTCATGTTAGCTATTTATGGTAAGACCACCCTGTGAGGTTATATTACTTTCAGTTTCGGAATTTACGCCCTTTTTCGGTCCACTAATCCATATGAGTTTTGGCTGCTGTGGTAAGAGGAATATAGAAGCCATGATGTAGAAGATTAGGATAAAGAATGAAATGAAAATTTATGTTTGCATAACATAAGATTGAAAATTGTATTAGTGATTTGTGTACACTTAATGAATATTCTTAATTGTTACCACACTGCTTCCGATTAGCTGTAGTTTCTAAGAAAATCCTCCTCTGTGACCCATGCTTCAGTCATTTTTCCATGTGGTCTTTTCCTTCTCTTCTTTTCTCTCCTCTTCACTGTCATCTTTTTCTCTTTGATTTTGCTGACCTGCTGATTTGGCAGACAGCCCTGGAGGCCAATTGTGTTTCTCCAGGAGTACAGGGGAGAACAACATGTCCTGCAGGCACAGAGAAGCAGGCTTTAATTCTAGTGAAAACAACCGCCTTAGATTCAAGGCCCTGGTTCTGATATTCCTGCAGTTTTAAAAAGGAAAAAAAGCAATAACAAAAAAGAAACCTAACTTAGAGCAGGGAACACCAGATTCTACTTATCTTTTTCTCTCAGTGAAAGGCAAAGGTTCAATATGCTTTTTGACTGTCTTTGCATTTTTGCCATTCAAGTTTTATTTGTTTTTTTTTTTTTCTTTAGAAAATGTGCAGAAAACATTGCAGGACTGTTGGTGAGACTCTAATTGTCATTCCTAGACACAACAGATTTCAAGTTAAGTCTGGCAGGCCATCTCCACTTGTGTTTGTTTAGCACCTGTCATTTTTAGATGTGACATAGTGCTGTTTATTCTCATAACTAATTTATAAATTTTATCTAATCTGACAAACTGCTCTTTTAGTCCACCTTGAGAAAGGTCTGGGCAGGTTTATTCCCATATGTCTTCTTAAGAATTATCCTTGCCATATGTTTGGTATAATTATGTACCCTCAAATTCTAATGTTGAAGTGTCAACCCCCAATTCTTCAGAATGTACAATATTTGGAAATAAGGTCTTTAAAGAGGTGAGTAAGTTAAAGTGAGGCTGTTAGGGTGGGACACTAACCCAGTATGACTGGTGTCCTTAAAAGAAAAAGAGATACCGGGGATATGCACAGAGAGAAACGACCGTGTGAGAACACAGTGAGAAGGCAGTCATCTGCCAGCCTAGGAGACAAGCCTCAGGAGAAACCACCTTGCCAACACCTTGATGTTATTTAGACTTCTAGCCCCTAGAACTGTGAGAAACACATTTCTGATATTTAAGCCACCCAGTCTGTAGTATTTTTGTTATGATAGTTCTAACAAACTAGTACACCATACATTCCAGATAATAAGTTTGTGATTTCCCTGAGTGAGATTTTAGTGGCATATATCTTATCTCTGATGTACTGGAAATATAAGGCATCCTGATGATTTGATGAGCCATTCTCTTACTCTAACTTGCTTTTCCATTTGTAATATGATACCAAAGCTAAGTGCTTTCTGTTCTCATTTTCTTGTTAGTATGATGTGCTTCACTTAGTTGCATTTTTTCTGGACATTTTGAATACATTTGCTGAAGCTGAAATGAGAATCTCAATAATAAATAAATAATGATTTAGTGACATTTGCTGTATGTTTGAACTTTTATTGATCTTCAGGAATGAAATTTTCCAGTAGAGAATAATACACCAGGGATTTCTAAAGACATTATTAAAGAATTATGCTTTTTCAAAACCTTTGTCAGAAAGCAGGTTCTCTGATAAACATGAAGATAATAAAGTGATGTAGACAAGGTATATGATCTGGAGTTAGTAAACTGTGGTTAAAATCCTGGCTCAGCCTCTTGAAATCTGAGCAAGATAATTAATTAAAGCCTCATTTTCCTCATCCATAGAATAAGGATACTAATAGTGGTGCCCAACTTATAGGACTGTGATTGACACTAAGTAAGCTAATTAATAATGCAGTACTTTGTTTATGGTAAATACTCTCTATATCAGAGCTATTATTTTCCTGAATCATATTGATGGCTGGTCTGAAAAAAATAATTTTGGGTTAATATTATTCCTATTGGAACCTTGTTTGTGATATTAATATAAGGCAGATTTTCTCACCCTAGCTTTATTTACATATATTATATTATAATATAAAAAGCAAGAGACACAAGTACCAAATGGATCCAGAATTCAGGATTTACTAGCTATAATGGGTGATAACTATCCTTCTTCATTAAAAAATTACAATTGAACCTGACCAGGCAGTGGCGCAGTGGATAGGGCATCAGACTGGGATGTGGAGGACCCAGGTTTGAAATCCCGATGTTGCCAGCTTGAATTTGGGCTCAACCAGCTTGAGCGCGGGGTCACCAGCTTGAGTGCTGAATTGCTGGCTTGAGCGTGGGATCATAGAAATGACCCCATGGTTGCTGGCTTGAGCCCTAAGGTTGCTGACTTGAAACCCAAGGTTGCTGGCTTGAGCCCCAGATCACTGGCTTGAGCAAGGAATCACTCACTCTACTGTAGCCTTCCAGTCAAAGCACATATGAGAAAGCAATCAATGAACAACGGAAGTGCCACAACAAAGAATTCATGCTTCTCATCTCTCTCCCTTTCTGTCCCTATCTGTCCCTCTCTCTGTCTCTCTGTCTCTGTCTCTGTCACATACACATAAAGAATTACAATTGTAGTAACTTTAAGAGCTTAATGGAGTTTACCACATATTTAGTAGTTACTAATATCAGGTTTTCCTGATAAGAGTAGGTTTGACATAATCCCTCTATTGGCAAGTTAAGAAGCTCGTATAGAATGAGTTGCCCCTTCTTTGCTTATAGTCTGTATATAAACTGAATTCCTACAGTTTTTGTCATTTTGAGAATTTAAATAATTTTTTTGTTTTCATTTGGTTTTATACCTTTTCTCTTTGAACAATACAATACCAGCAAATCTTTCCAAAATGAGAATATAGCTTCATCAAAACATATCTTCCTTCCTCAATTATACAATATTAAGTGTTTATTATTGATTTGGGTGATTTTTGTCAATATGTTATTCAAATATACCATCTCAAATTGATGCAAATTTCTGTTAATCCCACTTCTCCTTTTATTTTGTCTTAGAATCAACATTGAAATCAAGAATAGAGAGAAATAGAAACAAAGGATTTTAAATGAAATAGTAATATTTGCATAACTTTCTTATATGTGACTTTTAAAAAAATTCATAATAGTAAGGGTAATGCAGGTATAATTACTTGAGGTGGGAAAAAGTGAGTCTGGGTGGAACAGCTTTCTTCACAGGTGGCGCAGTAAGCGGCACCAGTGGTATTTGATCCTGGTTCATTTGGCTCCAGAGCCACTGTTCTTATGCTCTTTTGCAGTATCATAGTGTTTGCCTGATAAACTTAGCTCGCCATTGTAGATAAGAAAATGAACCTGGTTTTTTATTTTGATGTGTATGCCTCTTGGTGGAGTCTTTGAAATGCTGATTAAGACAGCCAATAGTTTGGGGAGAATGTTGAAATACTACTCTCACCTATTTGGTTTTACTTATTTTACAAAGCCTTGAGGATTGCTTCTGATGCTGAAAAACAGAGCAGCCGAAATAAGATGGAAATAATATAAAAATCCACATTTTAACTGTTAAGTACCAGATATGATAGAGTGCTTGAAGAGGGAATATATGAATAGATTGCTGATTTCTTTTTGAGGTTTTGTAACATTGGGTGATATATGTATATTACATAAATGATATGTAATAAATATTATGTATACTGTATATGATATATGAAAATATTTACATATTTACAGAGAGGACTGCGTTGTTTTTACAGAAACAGTGAAATATTTTAATACTTAATATTTTTGTTTTTGACATTTTCTACACTCATCATCCTGAATATCAATCAATCTTTACTTCAAAAATACTGCATCCTTATATTGTACTATACTAAAAGTGTATAGCTCCCTATATCAGAGCTGTTATTTTCCTAAATCATATTAATAGCTGGCCTGAAAAATATAATTTTGGGTTATTTTTATTCCTATTGGAATCTTAATGTGATGTTAATTTAAGGCAGGTTTTTTTTTTACCCTTGGCCTTATTAACATATATTATAATATAAAAAGAAAGTACATTATTGAAAAGTTTTAAAAAAATCACACATTGCCAGTTTTGGAAACTAAAGCTGAGTATTTTATGTCTGTCATATAGCACAGACACAATATCTGATTCCCCTTCTGCACTCCTTGAAGACATAGGTCATTGTAAACTCCTGAATAGAATGTGTTCATGGAAACTTTGGGAGCATTGTGTCAGACTGAGGGGTGGTGTTTAGAAATGAGCCAGCAGTACTTCTAAGTCTCAGTAACAATATCTGTCTTATCATCTCATGAATCAGACACTGTCTGAGTGGAAATCAGGAGATAATGCCAAGGAGACATCAAATGTGCAGAATGTTCTGTTCTATCGACCAAAACTTGTTAAATTTCACTCCTGTTTAAATCTCAATTACTGAAAATAGCAGGTGGTGAAAAATTATCTCATTCCTTCTTGAAGTTGAAGCCTTTAACAATTAATTATTAATTAGGGTTTGAAACAAGTTAAAGAATCTATTTCTTTAACTATCTTTTTAAATAGAGTGTACATAGTCATTGGTACAAGTATTAATAGATGAATGGATGCCATTAAGGTGTATAGATACAATATTCTTTCTTTTCTAGGTAATCATAAACTCTACTCCAGAACATGAACTATATGTTAATCATGTAGTTCTCCTATTTAGCAAAATAGTTAATTTAGCGTAATGTTTTTTCCTTAACTTTAAACTTTCAAAAGTCTATTTAGAATGATTTTTATTTGTGAAATACTGTATAGTTCTCAGTGTTTCCACTTGTTAGCAAAATCAAAGTCAGGGTGCAAAAACTACTTTGAAAATATATATATATATATATATATATATATATATATATATATATATATAATTTTTTACTTGTACTCACTTATAATAATACTCCTCTGTTATCTCACCTCCTCAGCCTGGCTGCTTGAAAATCTTCTATAATCACCAATACTCCTTGAATAAAGTCCTAATTCCTAAGCCTTTAGGTTTTAACATCCATGACGGCAGATACTTGTGTGTCTTATTTGTGGCTGACATTGTCATTGCTTGCCCACATGCCTACCTTGCCTACCTTACAGTACATACTTAGGACATATTTGTGAAGGAATAAGTGGTCATAGCAAGGTCCTGTATTGCCTGACAGCAGTCTTTCCCAAGGCTACCTCTCGTAACTAATCTCCACATGTTCCCTGTTTAACCCAACGAGCTTATCTCTCCTGTTCCCTGAACATACCGTCTTCTCCATGCATTTATATGACTGTTCTACCTAAAATGGCTTATTCCATATCTGCATTCTCAATACAGCTTATCATTCTGTCAACCATTATTTAAATGTGCTCTCATTTTATGATTTCTCTAATCTTCTTATTAATTTATTTTTGTCTTCTGAAAACTCCCTCAAAATTTTATTTACATTTCTGTCACTAAACTTATTTCTTTTTTATTTTGAATTACAGTTTCTGACTAGATCTTTTTTCACTTGCTTAAAGTGAATGAGTCTAAGAGGTTAGGAGCGTATTTTAACTCCACAGCAGTACCCAGCATAGAACCTTCAATGTGCTGGCATTCGATAAATGACTGTTGAACAAATGGACACATGGCTTATTTATTCACCTTTAACTACAGAAATGATCTTTCTTTTTTATTTATTCATTTTTTTTAGAGAGGAGAAAGGGGAGGGACAGAGAGAGAGAGAGAGAGAGAGAGAATGAAGGGGGAGGAGCAGGAAGCATCAACTCCCATATGTGCCTTGACCAGGCAAGCCAGGGTTTTGAACTGGCAACCTCAGTATTTCCAGGTTGACACTTTATCCACTGCGCCACCACAGGTCAGGCCAGAAGTGATCTTTTAATGGTCATTTTTCTTTCTAGTTATCTTAAAAACTCCCCACAGTTGATGTTTTGTTAGGAATTCAAAAGAACTTGGCTCTTAAAGGTATCAGAAGAATAGCTATGAGTTGAGATATAGAACAAGAAGGAATTGTTTCTCCCTTGAATTGAGAGGGAAAATATTGACTTCAGTGACTGGCTTCTCAACAGACTGGTTAAATAAATTATTTTCAGAGTCAATGATTTAAAATAAGTATTAACATATGCAAAATACCTTATATGGTACATGGCAATTGCATGTGCAATTAATGCTGCTTTTTCCATATTTTATTATTCTTTCCCTTCACTTTTCTATTTTCTTTTTCCTTCCTCTTGTCCTCTCTTTTAAAAATAGTATTTAGGCCCTGGCCGGTTGGCTCAGCGGTAGAGCGTCGGCCTAGCGTGCGGAGGACCCGGGTTTGATTCCCGGCCAGGGCACACAGGAGAAGCGCCCATTTGCTTCTCCACCCCTCCGCCGCGCTTTCCTCTCTGTCTCTCTCTTCCCCTCCCGCAGCCAAGGCTCCATTGGAGCAGAGATGGCCCGGGCGCTGGGGATGGCTCTGTGGCCTCTGCCTCAGGCGCTAGAGTGGCTCTGGTCGCAACATGGCGATGCCCAGGATGGGCAGAGCATCGCCCCCTGGTGGGCAGAGCGTCGCCCCTGGTGGGCGTGCCGGGTGGATCCCGGTCGGGCGCATGCGGGAGTCTGTCTGACTGTCTCTCCCTGTTTCCAGCTTCAGAAAAATGAAAAATAAAAAAAAAATAAAAATAAAAATAAAAATAGTATTTAAAAATAAATTATAAGTCCTTTTAAACGTATTATTTCTTTTAAAACTGTTATGACATGGATTTTATATTATATCCTTTTAGCCTTTTTCTTTGCATGTCTTTGATTTCCCCTATGCAAAAACTGGGAAAAAATTCTATTTGGTTTACAGTGAATATGATGACAAATGAAGCGATTGTGCCTTAAGATCTTATGATCAAGTATATACATAAAAACTATTTAAAAATTATTGGTTGGCAATATTTAGTTTTGCTGCTACTATCTACCTTCTAAAACCCTTTAGTATGAATTGCTTAAATTAAGAGGCCAGAGATAGACTCACACATATATGGTCAATTAATTTTTAAGAAAAATGTATAAAGAAAATTCAGTCAAAAAAGGATAGCCTTTTCAAAAAAAATTACGTTAGAATAATTGGACATCCATATGCAGAGTAAATATGCATTGATCCATATTTTGCACTCTATATAAAAATTAACTCAGAAATGGATCACAGATCCATTATGTAAAACCTAATACTATAAAATTTCTAGAAGAGAACATAGAGATTTTCTATGACATTGTATTAGGCAAAAATTCTTTTACTACAACTCTTAAAGCACAGGCCATAAAATATTGATAAATTCACCTTCATCAAATGGAAACATCAGCATTTCAAAAGACATTGTTAAGAGAATGAAAATAGAATCAACCTATTTGTAGGGAGAAAAATCTCAAATTGTATACAAAGGGTCCTTGGGTTATGACAGGCTTAATATATGATGTTTCAAGTTTACCACACTCACTCTCATAAAAATATTAAAAAAATTAAGATGTAAGTATTTTACCTTATGCCAATAGCATCGTACTTACAGAGTGTGTGGGCAAGTTTGGTTGCACAGGGTGAGAGAATACATAGTAACATAGTATATATGAGTGAGGGAGTTGGTATCCCCCATTATGCTTACCTAAACCATTTTGGATTGTTAAAAGCAGAGTGTTCAATCTAGCTGTGTTTCAATTTACATTAAAATTCAGATTATGTTACTGTCATAGGAATGGAACTATGTTATAACCTGAGGACCCCCTGTCTCTGTTAAGTTTCTTTTATCCAGATTATATAAAGAATGCTTAAAACTCAATAGTAAAAAACCCCAAACAACCAAGTTATGATAAGTACAAAATATTTGAATATCTTTTCAGCACAAAAGATGTATAGTAACTAAACAAGTGAAAAAGTGAAAATATACTTACCATCTTTAGTCAATTTGAGAATGCAAATTAAAACCACAATGTGATACCACCATATACTTATTAAAATTATTAAAACAATAACAAAACTTGTAATACCATGTAGAACAACTTGAACTCTCTTAAAGCCATACATTGCAAGTGGTAATACAAAATGGCATAGTCCTTTAGAAAAACTGTATAGATATTTCTTATAGGGTAAACATACAGTTGCTATAAACCAGTAATTCTGTTGCTAGTATTTAATCAAGGGAAGTCAAAACTTATGTTTACCCAAGCACCTGTATGCAAATTCTTATAGCAACTCTATTTACAGTTACTGCAAACAACACAAGTGTTATTTATCTGGTAACTGGATAAACTCTGGTATATCCATAAAGTGAGATACTTCTCAACAATTGAAATGAGCTAACTACTGATAAATGCAACAATGTGAATAAATCTCAACTCTATAATGCTGAGAGAGAGAATTTGGACTCACAGGGCTGTAAACTGTATGATTCTTTTTATATGACATTCTGGAAAAAGTATAAGACAGAAAATAGATAAATGGTTGCCAGGGGAAGAGGAGAGGCTATCATTCTCTATGAAAGGGCTCCAAGACATCTGATGGGGTGATGAAATGATTTGATGTCTTGATTATGACTTGATTTTGATGGTAGTTGTATAACTGTGTGTTCCAGAACTGACAGTCTATACATCAAAATGGGGGAGTTTGGGGTGATGGAACTATTTTATATTTTGATATTACTGGTGGTTCCCTGGTCATACTTTACAGAACTGTTCATCAAAAAGAGTGAATTTTACTGAATGTAAATTATACTTTAATTAAAAGAATATTATTATTTCTATAATCATTGGAGAAAGAATCATTTTTGATGTCTTGGGATCAAAATGACCTGAATCAATGTTAGGTTAACCAGTGTTGGCATACCTAATGCCTTATCTGGGTTCTTCTGTGGATGTCGCTACCTCTACTTAGATATCTGAGAGTTGAAGGATTATTGCGGGGTAAGTGTTTTGGGTTTGATTCACAGGAACTGTGACTGGATTAGCCTACATGTGGTATCTTGGCCTTGGATGATCAAAATGACATTTTCTTACAGTTTTTGTGACTTCTCTAGGGAAGAAACAGAGTTGTCTTGCATGGCTTTTTTCTTTATACACAGAAATATTTTTTTTATAACCTCACAAAAAGTACCTATGAATAAATATGAAGATGAAAGAACAATATTTTTTTAAGAGAAAAGATCTCTTGTAAAATCCTGTTGTCTCATAGGCTGAATCACTCAGTGACACTACTTAATTCAAATTGTTTTTATGTGAAACCTAGAGAATTAACCATTGCGACAAACATTTGAAGTTAGTTTTACTATTAAGGAAAATTGAGGCATGTCCAGAAAATTTAAGTAATTGCTATTGGTTCATAGCTAAGTAGTAGTCAGGTCATGTCCTTTAACTCAGGGAGCTTAGGACTTAAGAGCTCAGTTTCTTGTTTTTGTATTTGTATTTTTCCGAAGTGAGAGTGGGGGTGGGGGTGGGGGTGTGTGGGTGGAGAGGCAGGCAGATAGACTCCTGCATGCGCCCCACCAGGATCCACTGACGTGCTCACCAAAGGACGATGCTGTGCCCCTCAATGGAGCCCTGGCTGCAGGAGGGGAAGAAAGAGATAGAGAGAAAGGAGAAGGGGAAGGGTGGAGAAGCAGATGGGCGCTTCTTCTGTGTGCCCTGGCCAGGAATCGAACCTGGGACCCCCACACGGCAGGCCAATGCTCCAACACTGAGCCAACCAGCCAGGTCCATGAGCTCAGTCTTTTGAGTTTGCCTCTGTTCTCATTCTTCTCACCTCCGCCAACCTGCAGGATTGATATCCTTGGGCAAAGTACTTAACTTCTTTGTACCACATTCATGTGTCCCCAAACTATGGGCCTGTGGGTCGCATGTGGCCCCCTGAGGCCATTTATCCGGTCCCCCCCACACTTCCGGAAGGGGCACCTCTTTCATTGGTGGTCAGTGAGAGGAGCACTGTATGTGGCGGCCCTCCAACGGTCTGAGGGACAGTGAACTGGCCCCCTGTGTAAAAAGTTTGGGGACCCCTTCAAGTTGTAATGATAGTTCCTGTCCCTTAAAATTTTCATGAAAGAAAGAACAATGGTTGTTGTAGAATAAGTGCTCAATAAATTTGGCTTGCTTTGTTTTTATTTAAAACAATCTTCTTTCTATAAGGCTACCTTGTCTTCCTGGCAGACACAGGTACCATTTTTACATTGAATTCTTTTTGCATTAGGACATTTAGCTCTGGTGTCAGAAAATGAAATGAATACTTGTAAATAACAGAAAATTTGTAAATGATTTTAAATCATTTGAGGTTTTAAATCCTATTTAAAGAAATAGGATTTAAAGAAATCTATACTTTGGATCCAGGCTGACAATAACTGAAAGGCCAGTGTTGAGAGTCATTTTTGAGGTAAATAGATCTTATTAGCTAAATGATTTCCTCCCCACCTTTTATTTTTCTTTACTTTTTGAGACTTTTCTAAGAAAAATGAGAGTATATTTATTCTTTGTTTTGGGTTATGATTGATACATTTAACAGAATGGATGTGTTTTCCTAGTTTTGTACCTACCAAATTCTTGACTCTTCTATTACTTTCTTGCTTGAAGAACTCTTATTTATTTAATCTTTATTTCATGATATTTATTTCTCCTTTGCTTTTACTTTCTGCATTTGAATAAAATGCATTTTTTCACATGGAACTTCTTTACAAATACATTAATTTTTACTGCTGTATTGTCTGGCTCTGACGTGCCGCCGGGGAAGGTCTCTGTGTGTGACTGCTTCCTCTTTACGATGCAGGTTCAGTTCTTCTTTTGGTTTCTTCTCTTTTGTATTTTTTTTTCTCCCAATATATTTTCGGTGCTATTTTTTTTCTTTTTTTTTCCAGGATGCTTTCTGAACAAGTGTGTTATGAATTTCAAATAATCCTTTTTTATTTTCATGATCTAAGTGACATCCTGTGCCCCAGCCTTTATCTATCTGAGGTACAAAGTGGGAAAGTAATAAAAAGAACATAAACTCCACCGTAGACGTTACTGCTAATTGGTGACTTATTTCGTATTTAACAGATTTACTCATGACCTACAGGGTTGGGCAAAAAGAAGTTTTACAGTTGTTTGTATGGAAAATAATATAGTAGTTAATTAATAATAATACAAGAATAAACTCTGTTTTGCATACTCACAACTGTGAACCTCCTTTTCTGCCACCCTGTATTTTGCATTTTACTTAAGGATCCATGTAAAATAGGAAAAATACTCTTTTGATTTTTAAAGATTAACATATAAAATTTGTGCAGGCATATACATAATGTTGCAGAAATGATATTTTTGTGCACAAATATTCACAAAGATGATCTCCCTCTTTCTGTTTCCCTTCTTGCCAGGCAGGAGTGTGGGTATCTTACTCTTCCGTTTATAACATCCCTTAAAGAATGCATGCTTGTAGCCAACAGAACAACTTCTATGTAGGAGGGAAGGAAAAAAAAACCTAATACATTTTGACAACAAAATTATTGGTAGAAGTTTCTTCACAGGAAGCATTGTGAAGTGGAAGCTAATAAAATATATAAGAAATTAGAAATTATGAGCACACCTGAAAGCAGTCTTTAAATGTTCTGTGTGATTTCAGTGGGTTGCATGACATGTTCAGAGTCTAATTTACATTGACAAAATATGATGTGTCATAGCTTTGTTAAAAGTAAAAAAATTCCTCTGCATATGTATGACAAATTGTTCTCTTCGGGCAAAGGTAAGGAGAGGTTTGATCAAGGATCTAAGTTCTCTGGTTCTGTACTCATAAATCCCATATAATTGTTTTTCTACTCATATATTTTCCCTCATAAGTAGGCATTTTTGTCAAATAATGTTTTATTTTGTTCCTTGCATGTGTAGGTACAGCTGTCACTTTGAAGCAGCAGTTCTGCCTGTGAGAAGGCAAGACACTATCTTTGATAGGCCCACCCACAGCAGGGGACCTTCTCTTGAGCCACTTTCCCAACATGTAGCTTTTCTTTTCTTTTTTTAATTAAACCTATATTGTTCATGAAATTACAATTGTGTACAGATTGAAGTAAATTCAGTGCTTTTATTTTTTTTATGGGAGTGTGATCAGTCCTTAATCCTTAATCTTCTAGTATTTATTATCTGACCACAGTGTTCACAACATTTTAAACTATGTGTGTATATTTTCAGAATAAATATATATAATCAGTATTCAAACATTTAGAGATAAGCACATAATTACAAGATCGCATTGAGCTTCAATTGTAAGAATGGGAGTGACTAACTGGAGGATGTATAGAGGTCCAATTTTAAGGGAAAAAAATAAGACCACATGGATAGGAGAAAGGATGCTGTTAGATGTAATTAGAATAGTCTGAGTAGAGAGAGAAGGTTCACTTTTAAAAATTAGAAATTAACTTTAGAGACAGCACACAGGCTAGCTAGTATTCATGTTCAGAAAGGTACTCTTGTTAAATTTCCAGTTTCAGATTCATTCCCATTAGGAATATTGCATTTTCACGTACTGTCCAGAGACTTATGACCTAACCAGAACAAAGGCAATAAGGCACGACCTAATCGGCATTCTCCAACATTTTTTTTCTTTTTTTAAATTTTTAAATTTTTTAATTTTTTTTATTTTTTACAGAGATGGAGAGAGAGTCAGAGAGAGGGATAGACAGGGACAGGCAGACAGAAACGGAGAGAGATGAGAAGCATCAATCAGTTTTTTCATTGTGCGTCGCAACACCTTAGTTGTTCATTGATTGCTTTCTCATATGTGCCTTGACCGTGGGCCTTCAGACTGAGTGACCCCTTGCTCGAGCCAGCGACATTGGATCCAAGCTGGCGAGCTCGGGGTCTTGAACCTGGGTCCTCTGCATCCCAGTCCGACGCTCTATCCACTGCGCCACCACCTGGTCAGGCGGCATTCTCCAACTTTAATGCATAATGTTATCTGTCTGCTGGGTCAAGAATTTGCTATTCCCTCAGGAAAAGGAAATCAACTGAAATCTAAATCTAAATTTTATTGTTAAATAAACCAATAAGAAGTTTTATATTTGTAGTTACAATTCTGTGATAGGCTTTTTTTTTTTTTTCATGCTGGAATTATTGACTCCCCTTAAAGACAAAAGCTTTGCTAAGGAAAATGTGTTAATCTGATTTTGTCCTATTTCTTAGAATTTTGTATCTTTTTTGTATTGCTACTTGAAATGACAGAAACACTGAGTATTTTTCTAGATAAAAAGAAATTGGAAAACATGTTGACCAAAAGTCAATATAACTCTGTAGAGTTTGACATTCTTGAAATGTATCCTCCAGTTTGTACAAAGAAAAGTAGACAATATATTTTATCTGCCTATAATAATGTAAGTATTACTAGACAGCTAGGTTTATATTGTGCATCATGGAAGTATCTTAGCATCCTTACATTTTTAATCTAAGGCAAAATATTGATCATCCTATCCTAAGATATAGTTAATACGTTAGCTAATCAATTTAACTGTCCTGACAGCATCAGGATCATACATCAAGTACTTTTTTTATAGTACTTAAAAAACCCTTGAGTTTTTGGTTTTTGAACTTGAATTTTCAATGTTTCTTCTTACTAAAATTTATTGAGGGCAGAGCCATTAAATAAATGGAAATTTGAAATCAAAGCTATAGCTGATACTGACAATAAGAACTCAAATTTTGATTAAACTCTTAAATATCTTTGCTGAAGGCATCAAGACTGAGGTCCCCCTGGATTTGTTACACTAATAAATTGTTCATGATGAAGAGTGTTAAAACAATAAAAGTGTTAGCACATCTATATGGCAGTTAAAAATAGTCAATTACCTGTAGTAAAACATTTACATTAGAAAAATTGACAATGTTATGAATTAATTCATTAGTCTTAGATTGAATTTACATGACTCAAAAATTTCTACAGATAGTTGCCTTTTATCTATATGAAACTGATGAAAACATTAAGAAAAAGACAGGAAGGAAACCTAATTCTTTTTCTTAAATTTTGAAACAATTATACTTTGACAGGATGCAAAGAATATAAAGGGAGATTCTGTACACACTCTTATTCCATTTTTTCTTCTTTTATTCATTAAAAATTTATGCACTACTGACTTTAAGTGTTGGAAAACTAAGGGGCACACAATAGACTTTGCCCTGAAATTTCATAATCAATTTTGAAATAGAGACATTAACAGATATCACCCAATTGAATATGTTAAGTTCCATGGTAGAACAAGGAGAAATAGGACCACATAATCCTACTTTGGAGCTGAGTTGGGAGTAGAGAGCAGAAACAAGAGGAAGCAATGACAATAGAAATCATTATGGTTGCATATGGTTGAAATATGTGTACAGAAACATTGAGTCGGATTAACTCAGAAATTAGAAAAATTTTTCTTTTTGATTTAATTATATCATATTATGATGTCAGTATCATTTAGACTTTGTGGTTAATCTGTAGAATAAATATTTATTAGAAAAAATCCTTTTAGAGTACTGTACTTAACAATTTTAGAGGAAGTAAGCACTTATTTGTTGAATATATTATCTCATTAATTCATTCATTAAATATTTATTGAACACATGCTTAGTGCTAGTCATTGAAACTGAGTCACAGAGGCCATAAATAATAAATGTACTATATAAATGATATAGAAAGCTATAAGACAACGACTCTTCTGGAACAAAAAGAAATTAGAAAAGGGAAGGCAGTAGGAAGTGTTGGGATGAGGGACATGTTACAATATTAAATAGGAGGTCTGGGTAGGCCTCATTGAAAAGGTGACATCTGAATAAATATATAAAGTTTGTCTTGTGAATATCTGGGAGTTGAGCATTCCAGACAATGCGAATTGTCTTGTAAAGGTGGCATAATGCCTGCTGCGTTTAAGGAGCGAAAAGGGGGCCAGTTTGGCTAGAGAAGAGGGAATATGTTCGAAATTACTAGGCAATGAGTTTTGGGACGTAATGAGAACAAGATCAGATAGGGACTTTTAAGATCTATAGATTTTGGGTCTTACTTAGAGTGAAAAGAGGAACCATTGCAGAATTTTGAGAAGTGTGACATAGTATATATTCCTTTTTTTTTTTAAGGTGAGAGGAGGGGAGATAGTGAGGCAGACTCCCATATGTGCCCTGGCTGGGATCTCCCCAGTAACCCATCTGGGGCCAATGCTCTAATCAACTGAGCTATCCAAGGCTTGGACCAGTCGAGCCACTGGATATGGGAGGGGAAGAGGAAGAGAAAGGGAGAGGGAGCTGGAGAGAAGCAGATGGTCATTTCTCCTGTGTGCCCTGACCAGAAATCTAACCGGCATATCCATATACTGGCTAATGCTCTGTCTACTGACCCACAGGCCAGGGCCATCTGTATTACTTTCAAAGAGATTATTCTGGCCACTCTGTTAAGAAGAGACTTAGTAGAGGCCAGTTAGAAGAAATACTAACAATTAGAAAGGTATTATATGCGGTTGTGACTAGCATTTAGTAATGGAAGAATTACTATAAAATCTGACTACTCATTGAAAACTAGTAGTTTTTGAGATGTGAGACAAAATTAGTAATCAAGGATAACTCCACAGTTTTGAGACTGAGCAACTGAAAGTTGTGTCATAACTTGAATAAAAGAAAATGTCCCCTTTTATCTAACCCGCTAATATTAATATTCAATGGTAGAATTAAAGTGAATTTGGATATAGAAAATGAACAGAATACTTTGAGATAAATGAAGGAAAGATAAAAACTAGGTAAGATATCCATGGTTTTATATTTAAGTTGCTTTTGTTGAACATGGCTGCAAGGAGAACGATAAAAATGACAATAATTAACAATCTGAGGACTCAATCAGAAATAAAATAGGCCTTATTTTGTTTTTAATGCATTGCTTTTGGTATCCATATAAAATATATATATAGTTTCTATCAACTTGTTTATGCACCATTATGTTAATCTATTTTTGAGACATCTTTTTAAAAAATGTGATGCTTTCTTAACACAATTAAATTGGTTTCATCTATTTTTCATCAGTGAAATGGCCCATGTAGATATTTCAAAATGATTAATTTTTCACATTATTTTGCTGCATTTACTAATAGTTGCATTTTTTTAATAGTTGCATTTTTGCAATATGCAGTTTTCAAAATACTTTTCAGGATTTAAATAAATACATTATATTTTTCATGTTTTATTTGGTTTTCCCATTCGCATTGTATACCAGACAATGTCCCTGTAAGAAATACATCATCACACACTCTAAAAGAGTAACTGGGGAAGGCTTAGTAAAAAATGATATTTACAGAGGTGTTGCCAGGGTTAATGGAGACCAACAAAAGATAGGGAAGCTTGGGGAGTGGGTTCACACGACCAAGATTGCTGTTGCACCCCATAAGCAAAGGGAAGGAGTTTTCTAGTATCCATAGACAGAGTTGTAGTGTGAATTACAGTTGTGTCTGCAGAGAGGGCCATTAAAAAGAAACAGTAAACTTTGGTAGAGGAACAAAGCCTGGAACAAAGCAAGCTTGACCTCATTTGTCTCATACGGGCTGATCCTGCTTGCATTCTTACTGGCTAAACACAGGAGAATAACTTAGGAAAAGGGAGTCAATCAATGCAGTCCATAAAGATCAGCCTACAGGGGAACACAGCAAACTGTAGGATACAGAGGGCACATTTGGAGGAACAAATAGACAAAAACAGCCAATATGAAATTGTTTCGTTAGAGAGGAATTGGTTTATGTTGAGCTCCACAAAGATGTCAAATGTTATAGTGTACACCCTCATAATGCTCCCAAGGAGATGACTTTTTGCAAATAATACCTTCTTCATAGTTTATGTGTATTTTTGAATTTTTATTAGAAAATATTTTTAATTGTTTTTTAACTATTTTTTTCTTTTTTTAATTATTTTTAAATTTATTCATTTTTAGAGAGGAGAGAGAGAGACAGAGAGAGAGAGAGAGAGAGAGAGAGAGAGGAGAGAGAGACAGAGAGAGAGAAGGGGGGAGGAGCTGGAAGCATCAACTCTCATATGTGCCTTGACCAGGCAAGCCCAGGGTTTCGAACCAGCGACCTCAGCATTTCCAGGTTGACACTTTATCCACTGCGCCACCACAGGTCAGGCTAGAAAATATTTTTAAACATACAGAAATGTTACGAAAGTAAGAATATTACAAAGACCACCCATATTATTCTTTAACCTTATTTATCCTTTATAAAGATTTTACTCTTTTGTTTTACTATGGTCTCTGTATCTCTTTCTCTTTCGTCAATCTTATTTTATGCTCTTCTAAGAGGTTGCCCAATCAGTAGGGCCTCCCTTTAGAGACTGCAGTGCATGATAGTGCACCAAGTCTGGTGTGGGGAGGGCAGCTTTCCAAATCCTTGATGCCTGCCTGTAAAAGCTTTTGCATTTGCCGAAGGGTGGGCCTGAAAGATCACAGGATCTTGCCGCAGGATTTAGACCAGGAGCCAGACCCTTCAATTTTTTGTCACAAATTTTAATTTCATGCATTTTTTTTTTACTCATGATTCCATATTAGTTTGAACCTGGTTTTATATTTATTTATTTTTTATTTTTAAAGTGAGAGGTGGGAAGGCAGGGAGGCAGAGAGACAGAGTCCTGCATACACCCCAGCTGGGATTCACCTGGCAAGCCCCATCTGGAGCCGATGCTCTGCCCATCTGAGGCCACTGCTCTGTTGCTCAGCAACCGAGCTTTTCAGTGCCTGAGGTGAGGCCATGTAGCCATCCTCAGCACCCTGGGCCAGTTTGCTCAAACCATTTGAGCCATGGCTGCAGGAGTGTTGGGGGGAGAGAGAGAGAAAGAAGGGGAAGACAGAGGGGTGGAGAAGCATACGGTAACTTCTCCTGTGTGCCCTGACTAGGAATCGGACCTAGGACTTCCACACACCAGGCCAATGCTCTACTACTGAGCCATCTAGCCATGGCCTAGTTTGAGTCTTAATTCTACAAGTGAACATATGGAATGCTCACCATCAGTCAGTCCTGTTAGGACAGTTTTTCCAGTTTGGTCTTGGTCGGAAGAAGCTTCTCCTCTAGTAGATCCCTCAGGTTGAGTACATGTGTGCAGTATTCCCTGAGTCCTTGCACATTTAAGTCTACTTCTCTATACCCTTATAATTGAAAAAAAGGGGCTGATCTGTTTCAAGTATCACACATGAATAACTCACACTTTTATTCTTTACCTTTCTCAAAAAATGGCACTCTACTTGTGCCTCATTTTGTGTTTCTTTTAAAGAAGTCTGATGACATTCTACAATAATAACTCTTGCATTTCCATCTCTTGGTCTGAAGGTCCTAAACATTTTGTCTTTAAACTATTGTGCATTAATTAGCTTTGCTAGATGGTGCCAGAGTTTGTTGTTCAGGATTAACTGAAAAAGTTGATCAGATATTCTTGTATTTTTGGAATTTTTTTTATTATAGTGGTAAATGTTAAAATATTAACTTTCTTTCATTCTTCTTATTGTCTTTCTTATAGTCTTAAAATTACACAGACTTCCTTTGATTGTGTTCCCATTGAAATTCTCTGGTTCTTTTTACTTACTTAAATATATATATAAAATTTTCATTCTCTTGGAGATTTTACTTTTTTTTATACAATGGCCTTTGTTAGATTTTTATTTGAGTCTGTTTTTCCTTGGTAATTTTTTTCTGTAGTCTTTATTTCTGAAATGAGTTATTCTTTTTCTTCTGTTTCTTTCTTGAGTTCTTTCTATTCTACTGTTCCTTTATTTTTGTATTAATCCATTACTGGTATAAGTTTTTTTCATGACCCTAAATATACATTTTATAATATTTAATTCAACTGGCATTGATGCATTATTTCTTTTAGCTTATGTTTGTTAAGACATAGTTTTCATCAACAGAATTGCTTTAGTCACAATTCAGATCTTTTAAAGAGTCATTTTACATTGATATGATCTGCTTCTTTTCTATTTTTATTCATTTATTTTGTCTTCATACATTCATGAATACCTTTTCATGTCACATTTTTCTCTTTTCTGTTAAGTTTTTAAAGAATGATGTTGTTGATGATGTGCAGAAAGGGATGTGCATTGTTGCCTTTTCTTTCTGCAGGAAACAATTTTTGCCTCTTATTCTCTTATTTTCCTTCACTACCTCATTCTAGCCCTCATCTGTGTATCGCATTCTCTCCGGGAAGTAGTGCTTTCTCAAGTCACCCGCATCTGATTCACATACAATCAAGCCTCTTCTTTCTGGCCAGTGTGGTAACCAAACAGATTTTATCTATATATATTATTTTGGAATTTAATGCTGTTGTTTGCCTTTTTTTAGGAGTGATTTGGCCTATATTTCTTTTGTGTCCTCTGTTCTCTTCACTTTTCCCATGGAGTCTTTTATGCCTTTTCTCTTCCATTTTCTACATCTTCCAACTTGTGATATCAGGTGACTGGTAGAAACTCTGCTGACATTTCCTTTTACTTCTTTTTCAAAAGTTGTGGTATTCTTTATATCCTAGTGATGAAGCAATCATAGATTATCTTTGGATTTGTTTACTATTATTGTTGACTTTTTGTTTTTTTGGAAGCAGGTAGGGGAGATTCAGAGTAAGCTGGCCATTAAACTCAGTGGTTTTCCTTTACCTTTATTTTAAAGATCACCAACAATAGTAGCAAACTGAAAAATTTAGTTTAGAATTATTTTGTTTAAATAATTATAGAAAGTTTTATTCTTATAAACATTGATGATAAAATGAGAAATCTGGTTTCCTTTTTTCTTTTTTTTTGTGAGAGAGACAGACAGTGACAGACAGACAGGAAGGGAGAAGAAATCAACTTGTAGTTGCAGCACCTTAGTTGTTTATAAATTGCTTTATTTTACATGCCTTGACTTGGGGGCTACAGCTGAGCCAGTGACCACTTGCTCAAGCCAGTGACCTTTGGCCTCAAACCAGCGATTATGGGGTCATGTCTATGATCCAGTGCTCAAACTGGTGACCCCATGCCAAAGCTGGAGACCCCACGCTCAAACTAGATGGATCTGTGCTCAAGCTGTCAACTTCAAGGTTTTGAACCTGGTTCCTCAGTGTCCCAGGTCTACATTCTATCTACTGTGCCACTGCCTGGTGAAGTGAAAAATCTAGTTTCAAAGCAATTTTGTTTTTCTTTTTTGCTTTCAGATATTTGTGACACAAAACGAATCTGCTACTTAGTAGTGATATAATTGACCATAAAAACATTGAAAAACTATAAACAGTTGACATATTTACTGTTTTTCCTAAAATGACAGGATTATTGTCATCCTACCAGTTCAGTTATATTTTTACATAATTAACCACTTCTTTGAATAATATCATATATTACTTAAAGGTCAGTAATATCTACCTTTAATGACTAACAAAAACTGAACACAAGTTTGGGTAGGATTTTCTCACCTTGATTAAAATAAGAAAATTTTTCAGATAAATTTCTACTGTTGGGTAGAAGGAACTGGATGGCTGCAACCATTGCTCCTACTGAAAGAAGTTGTGGAAAAAATAATAGATATATTACAAATGGCATATTTTTAGAGGTTATCAGTGGCCTGTGAAAACTAGCAGAGTAACTTAATTAAAGTTTCAAATATGGAAGTTTAATTAAAGTTTTAAATAGGGAAGAACCTTACTTCCTATGTGTATCAAATCTTTCTCTTTTTCATTTGAAGTATTTGTCTAATCATGAAATAGGGAGAGTTTGGATTAGATAGAAAGAGTGTAGTGGACGAATGAGATAGCAGAGAGCTTTTGATATCTTCGTGGTGTGACAGATTGGAAATTGAAGAGTACCAAACAGACAGCTCTTCCTAACACTTCCCCCATACATGTGCTGAGTTATAATATATAAAGGAAATTAAGTTATTAGTTAGGAAAGTCAGAATGGAATTTCTCTTCTTATTATGCTGCTTAGGGTTAAACTTCTACTAGAGGGAAGAGCCTGACATCACCATAACATGGATTTTACCCTTTAGACCAGGCATGGCCAACATACGGCCCTCGGAATGAGTTTATGTGGCCCGTGATTAAATTTTTAATATTCTCTGCACGACACACTGTGGAAATGAAATAAGTGGTACTTTTAAATCGTTATACATAAACTACAATATCAAACCATTGTACAACAATGAAAGTTAAAATCTCAGCTACTCAGAAGCAGAAGCATCTTTGATTATTGGAAATCGAGATATTTAAGAAGATAGTGATACGTGGAGAAGAATTCCATGTGTGACTAATCTAGGGTTAACTTCCAATAACTGGTCGAATGGATTCGTTATACTTCTTTATTTTTAAAAAAATTCCATTGTAAAGATTTATTACTTTTATACTCATCTGTGCAATTTTTATAAGCAATTGAATAATGGAAAATATGGAAATTTAAAAAAACTTGCCAAGGAATATTTAGTAATCTTCAGCTCAATTTATATTTGTGAAAAACTTTTTCTTTAATGAATCTAAATAAAAGTACAAGATCAAGATTGAATGATTTACATTTGGAGGCTATGTTAAGAACAGCTACTAGAAATATAGAGCCAGATATTAACAAAATAATAGGTGATGCAAAGTGCCTCAAGATGTCACATTAGTTTTTTTGTTAATTTGTTGTACTAAATTACTTACATTTATTCATAAACAAATTACATAATAAACGAATCGTTTTTGTATTTAACATTTTTTAATTTACTATTTCATCCGGCTCGTGAAAAAAGTTTTCTTTCTAATTTGGCCCAGGGGCAAAAACTGTTGGCCACGCCTGGTCTAGACAGTTAAAAATAAAGACTGGGATGAGTACATGTAAAGCTCCAAATCAGTCTCAGAGAAACTCCTTCCTTAATCTACTACCGAGAGTAAATGCAAACCATTTGGAGAATTATTATGGGAACTTCACCAAACTAACTACAATTATTTGTAGTATCTATATAAACTACTGGTAAAATGTAAAAAGTACTATGCAGGCTAAGAAAATATTACCAATAAGAGAAAAGGCAAGCAATAGAAGCAGAAACACAGGAGCTCTGAACAGAGACCCAGAAGTGACTGTTATAAATATGTCAAGGTAAATAAAAGGAAGAATGGAAAACTTTGACGACAATTTAGAGAATTTTAGCACAAAATTTAAATATACAGAACAAATCAAATGGACATTTTATAACTGGGAAATACAACATGTGAAATTAAAAAAGCATTGGCTGAAGATTAACTGAAATCTAGATGTAGCAGAATACAGAATTAATGAACAGGTCAAGCCAATGGAAAACATACAAAATGAAGCATAAGATTTTAAAAAATGAATACTTGTTTATACATACATGTGTGTGTATTATATATATAAAGAGAGATTTATTGCACAGTCGAAAGAGAATAAAATACAAATGATTTAAATCTCAGAAAGTGAAGAGAAGGACAGAATGGGACAGATGTGATATAGGAAAATAATGCCCGAGACATTTTCAAAATACATTATTCTACAGATTTAAGAAAGTATCAATCCCTAAGCAGTACACACACACACACACACACACACACACACACACACCTCTGCCAATGCCCAGCAGATAAAAATATTTGAAAGTAAAAATAAAAAGAAAATCTTGAAAATAGCCAGAGTATAAAAGACACATTACCTTTACAAGATCAACAATGAGACTGATAACTGACTTTTTCCCATTAAGGTAAAAAATCACGAAATAATGTCTTTAAAGAAAAAAAAGAGAAAGAAAAAAAGTCATCATAGAATTCTATACACAATGGAAATATTCTTCAAAGATTTGTACAACATAAATAATTTTTATGCAGAACTGAATGTCTAGCAATTTTCTTTTTAATTTTTTTTATTTTATTTTTATTTTATTTATTCATTTTTTAGAGAAGAGAGAGAGACAGAGAGAGAGGGAGAGAGAGGAGAGAGAGACAGAGAGAGAGAAGGGGGGAGGAGCTAGAAGCATCAACTCCCATATGTGCCTTGACCAGGCAAGCCCAGGGTTTCGAACCGGCGACCTCAGCATTTCCAGGTCGACGCTTTATCCACTGTGCCACCACAGGTCAGGCGCTGTCTAGCAATTTTTACTGCAAGAAATACTAAAGTTCTTCAGCCTGAAGAAAAATAATTCCATGAAAGCACATACATACAAAAAGAGTAAAAGTATTCTAGATGGTCAACTAGAGATGCAAGTCATTATATAAAAATTACTTGCACTTTTTTAGACTAGTAACAAACAGTTGCAAAGTGAAAATTTTAAAATACTATTTATAAGAGGAGAGAAACATGAAATACCCCAGAGTGAATTTGATAGATGTATAAGACATCTATACTGAAAGCCTTAAAACATTGCTTATGGAATTTAATGAAGAGTTAAATAAATAGAGAATATAATCGATTCATAGACTTATTGCTATTATAACCTATATCCTAATGCTTTTTTATTTTATTAGATAATTCTAATATATGTATGTAAATTAAAAAGACAGCATAACTAGAATAATCTTGCAGAAGAATACATGCTATTAGATTTCAGGACTAATCATAAGTTAGAGAAGTTAACAGAGTATGGTATTAGTGGAAGGATCAATAAGTCAACCAGCAGGAAGGACTATTGAGCATATAAATAGAACAACACATATACATTGGTAAAGAAATGATCTTTTAATGAAAATGATGATTACTTCTTTCCATACATAATAATTAATTTGAAAATGACAATTGACAGAAATATATAGCATTTTTCATTTTGTGTTCCAGGTAACTTGAGCAATTCAAGGTACATATTGGATATTAAATAAATAGTTGATGAAACAGTGACACTTAGCATAAACTCATTACTGAGAAAATTTATTAGAGTGCCTAATTAGGACCAGCAACATGACTTACCCAGACTTTAGTATTCTGGAACTTTCCCTACTGAGGTCTGGAGGTGGATAAATGAGGGCCATTCTTACAGGAGCTTGATATGTGACCCTGCATTTAAACTTGAGGGGAGTCTGCCCGGCATGTGGAAGTCCCAGGTTCGATTCTGGTCAGGGTACACACAAGAATCAATCAACTGCTTCTCCACCTTTCCCCCACCTTTTTCTCTCTCCCTCTCTCTTCCCCTCCTTCAACCATAGCTCGACTGCTACCTGCGAGGTTCTCCCCCAAATACCCCCATAGAGCCTCAACTCAGGCACTAAAAATAGCTAGGTTGCTGAGCGACCAGCAACAGCCCCACATGGGTACAGCATCCTCTGTCCAGAGGGAGCTTTCCCAGTGGATCCCAGTCAGGGTGTATGCTGCAATCTGTCTCTCTGTCTCCCCTCCTCTCACTGAATGAATGAATGAATGAATGAATAAACTTAAGATGAATTACAACTGAGATGGCATGCAAGAATTTGTATCTCTGTTTTATTGATCCAATCACAAAGCAGGGTTCTTTACTTGGTATTAAGTTTGATAGAGTAAAGCTGTTTGCTATTAATAAGGAGATCTTAAAATACTTATGCATTATTTCAAATGGATAATAATGAGTTTTTCTGTAAGTTGTATTTCTGTATTGCATTACCTTTCTAAAATTTCTGAAATCAATCATAGTTAAGGAAGTACTAATATTCCAAAAATGAATTTAAAAAATAAAATTGAATGCTTCAGAAACATTTTCTGATGTATGACTTTTTGTTGTAAGTTGGCACTATTTCTTTATTAATTCATATATCATGGCTTTTCTACTAATATTTAATCCAATTCTAAAAACTTAAAATATCAAACTTATTTTTTATTGGACCTGTTTTGGGAATGGGTGCCATTTGGATGATTAGCTGATAATGAAAATTGTCTAGAATTTCTGGATTTTTAATTTTTATGCCACATGTAAAAAAATTATTTTAGTATTTTTAAACCTAATACAGGATAACATGTCCCTAAAGATTATGAATTAAAGATTAACACTTTTATTACTGAAAGGAAAAATAAATTTGCAGTTTCATCTTTCTGTCCTTGATGATATCATTTTATAATTCCAAGTACCTTAGAACTTGAACTTCTCAATCAATAGTCAATCTTTAATATCCTTAGATTCTGTATTTGTGAATTCACTTACTAAAATATATTTGTTATCCTAAAATCAATACTTGTGGTCCTTTTTTTTTTCTTTTATTTATTCATTTTAGAGAGGAGAGAGAAAGGGAGAGAGAGAGACAGAGAGGGAGAGAGAGACAGAGAGAGAAGGTGGGGAGGAGCTGGAAGCATCAACTCCCACATGTGCCTTGACCAGGCAAACCCAGGGTTTCGAACCGGCGACCTCAGCATTTCCAGGTCGACGCTTTATCCACTGTGCCACCACAGGTCAGGCTGTGGTCCTTTTATAGTCATTCTTGCACATACAAAAAGCAGAAAAATCAGAGTTAACCAGTGCACATGATCCCCGCTGAGACCAAACAAGGTAAAGCTCCGCCTTCTTGTTTCAGTTCTCATGCTGTAAACAACTGTCTACTTGGTAGCAGTCTACTTAGTGCCAGTTTTTTTGTGGGGTCTTTTATTTTTTTGTGCATTTCTGTGTTTTTGTTGGTTCTTTCACTGCTGAAAACGGCCCCCAAGCAAACTGCTGAAGTGCTGTGAAGTGTTCTTAAATTAAAGAAGGCTGTGATGCGCCTTATGGAGAAAATACATCTGTTAGATAATTTTGTTACGGCATGAGTTGCAGTGCTGATGGCCCTGAGTGCAATAGTGATGAATCAACAGTATGGAACATTCAGAAAAAGAAAGAGGAAATTTGTTGATTTGTACATAGGGCTGCTCTGCAAAGTGTTTAACCTCTGTAGTACAGGATGAAGCTATGGAAAAGATGGGAAAGAGGCTAATGTGGATTCAGGAGATGACGAGCAGCAAAAAGCACAGTGAACAACATGCTTGTGAGGTGATAGCCAAAGAAATTTATTGTCATGTTGTCCGGAGTCAGGAAGACCCTTCTTGGCTAGTGTGGGCTGGCTTGCTCATTCCAAAGGGTGATGCAGAAAGAAAACCTTAAACTTGCAGGGTAGACAGCTTCTTCAGTTAGGAGACTGGAAGGTAAATTTTAAAATACCTGGTGAATGTTGTTCAGGAAAAGGGTTGTGAGGAAGAGCATAGTTTCAAGGCTGAAGAGACTGGCCTATTTTATAAAGGACTTTGGCAAATAGCATTGTGGATGACAAACAATGTTGGGACCAGAGGCTCATAGGAACCTAACCCCGTATTTCCCTGAAGAACAGTAATAGTTCATTATTTATTAATCCAGTGTCCATTGCCACTTTACAGAATGTAAGTATTGGGAATAACAAGAGTCAGCTATACCTCATCTACATATGTGTACAGTCATCATCTTTGAACATAAGAGTGTTTTGAAATTGCTGTTCATGTTTATGATGAGAAGCATTAATGTATTTTTCAAAATAAAGAGACAGGAACTAATTGCAACTTTTTCTCTCTCCGTTACATGTATTCAAAACTTGCCTCAGAAACCACAGCCTAGCCCTACAGATCATGACTGTTAGTAGATTTCCAGAGCCCACACTTATACATCCTTGTTTAATGCTCCCTCATTTACCATGGTTAACCTGAGAGAATATGAATGTTTTGCAGAATCAGTAGAACATTGTTGCCTGGTCGTTAAGTCATAGGTGACTGAGGCTACCCATCTGTCTGCCCTTGGGAAATCTTACAGTAGCTGAAAGTGGGGCAGCAGCTTCAGCATTTAGATAAAGGTGAATGATGAGACTACAGTCTACTACCAATTTTATTTTGAAAATTATTCACTGGTTATTGGGAAAAAATAAACAAATTAGATATAGACAGGAGAAACTTCTTCTAAAAGAATAAATAATTTGTGTGACTTGAGGACTTGAATATGGTTGATGTCAGTAATTCTCAAATTACGGTCTGTGGATCTCTGGAAATTCCTGAGTCCTCATCACAGGGTCCATGAGGTCAAATGCTTTTTTTCATAATAGTACTAAGATTTATTGTCTTGTTTGTTTTGTTGAGATTTACATTGATAGAGACAATAAATAGTACGTATTCATGATGAAATGAGAAGTAAGCATAAAGCACTTTCACTTGCCATGGCTACCTAGAATAAAAGATTTTGTACAATTGTTTGAATAGTAACTTGAACTAGCTACTTTTTTCATAGATTATTTTTAACTGAACAAATAGCTGACAAACTATGGGTATTCAAAGTTGGCTATTTAGCAATCATTTTTCATGAAATAAGAAGTGACTTATTCACCTCAATGGAAACAACAACAGTTTTTCATGTCAATGATAAAACTCAAGCTTTAAAGTGAAAATCATTCATCGAGAAACTCATATTCTTCATTATGAGTTTGATAGCTTCCTAATAATTAATTTTCTGAGATCAGTGATGATACAAGCAAATGTGAGTTTTAAAATATTACATATGAAATATATCAACATTTGGAAGATTTGTGCAACTCAGTGAATGAATATTTTCATGTCTGATGTTACAAGTATGGTGTTTTATACAGAGATTAAAAATCCATTCAAAGTACAACACACACAAACAGATTTAACCTAGTCCAGTATGAAATAATTTATCATTGTGACTTCAGTGTCCACATTGCAAGTAACCCTTAAGAAACTGTTACTTGTCCAGTCTTAAAGTAGTATCAAAGCAAAGTATTTACAACTGTCTAAAAATGTTATAAAAATATTATTTCGTTTTTTAATTGAATATATGTTTGCAACAAAACAATGTTACAAAGACAACATTGCAACTGATTGGATTCAAAGGCAGATATGAGAGTAGAGCAGGCATTTTATTAAGCCAGATGTTAAACTATATATTATATGTATTTGGTTTTTTTAAATTTTATTTTATTGTGTGTACATAGATTCTAGTGTGCCCCCGAATGCATCCTTCCTCCCCTGTGTTCCCCACAACATCCCCTCTCCTCCCTCCCTGCCATACCTCCCCACTTTCCCTGCAGGATTTGCTTTTCTGCTCTCTATAATGTTGTATTAAGGTGTATAATATTTTTAATGTAAAAAAATTTCTATTTCTCAGTAGTTTTTAGAAAATATAATTATTTTGGCCAGACAAGGCGGTGGTGCAGTGGATAGAGCGTCAAACTGGGATGCAGATGACTCAGGTTCGAGACTCCGAGGTCGCTAGCTTGAGCACGGGCTCATCTGATTTGAGCAAAGCTCACCAGCTTGGACCCAAGGTCGCTGGCTTGAGCAAGGGGTTACTTGGTCTGCTGTAGCCCCATGGTCAGAGCACAAATGAGAAAGCAATCAATGAACAACTAAAGTTCCACAATGAAGAACTGATGCTTCTCATCTCTCTCCCTTCCCTACTGTCTGTCCCTATCCATCTCTCTCTCTGACTCTCTCTCTGTCTCTGTCAAAAAAAAAAGAAAGAAAATTTAATTATTTTGCATTAAAATATTTTATATCTTAACATGTATCAGGTTTATTATTTTATACTGAAAAATCAATATAATTGTTAAATTGTAGTTTTCATTTGAAATACAGAATTATAGCTAGATATAGCCCTAAATAAAACAAATGCTCTTTGGATTCTTAATCATTCTTAAGAGAGTAAAGGAGTCCTAAGACCAAAATGTTTGGGAGCTGTTATCCTATGTGTTGCAAATATCTTCAATTGTATAAAGTATCATTGTTATCATAAATAAGTTATGCTTAAAAGTAAAAATGGCATGTGACCAGTTGGTAGCATAGCGGATAAAGTGTCATCCTGGTACACTCAGGACCCAGGCTTCAGACCTCGAGGTTGCTATCTTGAATGTGGGCTCATCCAGCTTGAGTGTAGGCTCACCAGCTAAAGCGTTAATATATAGCCATATAGCCCCCTCTTTTTACTAGGCTATACAATATATACCATATACATATATATATGGTGTATATATATATATATATATATAATAATTATACTTTCTAGTCTAGCACAGGTCAATGGCTTGAGCATGGGATCATAGACATCACCCCATGGTGGCAGTCTGGAACCCAGAGGTCCCTGGCTTAAAGTCCAAGTTTGCTGGTGTGAGCTGAAGGTCACTGGCTTGAGCAGGGTTCACTGGCTCAGCTCGAGTCCACCAGTCAAGGCACATACAGGGGTCCTTGGGTTACAAGTCTCGACATACGATCTTTCAAATTTATGATGCTCACTCCCATAAAAACTTTAAAAAATTGAGACGTGTTTCAGTTTATGCCATTTAGCGTCATAGTAACGGACTACGTGGGTGAACTAGCTTGGTTGTGCACAGTAGAAGAATAGGCAGTAATGTAGCTTATGAGTGAGGGAGTTGGCATACACCAGTAAGCTTACCTATGCCATTTTGAACTGTTAAAAGCACAAGTGTTCCATAGGGTGTATTTCAACTTACACCAAAATTCAGTTTACGTCATTGTAGGAACAGAACTGTGTTGTAACCTGAGAATCCCCTGTATGAAAAAGAAATCAATGAACAACTAAAGTACTGCAACTAGGAGCTGATGCTTCTCATCTCTCTCCCTTCCTGTCTGTCTGTCTGTCTCTCTTTTTAAATTATTATTAAGTGAGAGGCATGGAGACAGACTCCTACATGCACCCCAACCAATATCCACCTGGCAAGCCCCTTATGGGTTAATGCTCTACACATCTGGAGCTGTTGCTCCATTGCTCAGCAACTGAGCTATTTTTGCAGGTGAGGTGAGGCCATGGTGTGATCCTCAGCACTTGGTGCCACCTTGCTCGAATGAGTCAGGGCTGTGGGTGGGAGAGAGAGAGAGAGAGAGAGAGAGAGAGAGAGATGGGAGAGGGGGAGGGGTAGAAAGCAGATGGGCGCTTCTCTTGTGTGCCCTGACCAGAGATTGATGCCAGGATTTCCACATGCCAGGCTAATGCTCTGCCACTGAGCCAACCAGGCAGGGCCTCTCTCTCTCTCTCTCTCTCTGTAGGTTCTCTCTCTACATACATACATACATACATATATACATTTTAGGTACCACTAAGTGTTCCTTTAAAACAATTTTAATTTTCTAAATAGAATTTGACTGTATCTATACCATATTTATAATGAAGTTCTATTATTATGAATAGATATATTTTTAATATTTTGCTGTTGTGAATAATATAGAATAGATACTTCAATTATAATTTAGAATACATTCATAATTCCTTACTCAGAAAAATGTTAAAATGATAATTATTTACATGCACCAATAAATTATACTGCAGAAATAGTACAATTACTAACGTAAATCTATTCTAATATTTGCTGTCAGCTGAATACAAGAATAACAATTTTGTTTTCATGTTATTTTTTATTTATTTTTATCACTAATATTAATAAGCTTTACATTGTTTCTTATGACCACAGGCTATTTACATTAAAAACATTGACTATTGAATACTACTTCAAATAATCATTGTCATTTTCACTTATATATACTGCTCACAAAAGTTAGAGGATATATCAAAATACATATGAAGAGATAAAAAAGAAGCATTTTATATTTTTATTAAACAAAATCATCAGAAAAACAAATGGCAAGTCAAAGAAAGTTTAATTATGCAAATGAGATGCAAAACCAACTTTTATTTCATTGATGAAAATGCACTATACAAAATGCTAAAATACTGGAGTATCTGCACATTCTCTGATCTCCTAATTTTTGTAAGCAGTGTAGTATTACTGTGTTCTAGGCACTGTTCTAAATGTTAGGTAGATGATGATAGATAGATAGACATATTCCTGAAAACAACCCTTTGTAATAATGTACTACTGGTTAGGTTAGGGCAAATATGCTGGCATAATGAACAACACCCAAATTTTAGACGTGTACAACAACATTTTATTTCTTGCTCTCAGTGCATGTATATTGGTGACTAACAGCACTTCTGCTCTACCCTGGCTGAAAGATTAGTCCATATTAAGACATCGCCAGTCTCATAACAAAGGAGAAAGAGAGGGCTTAATCACAGAATGACTATTAAAACTTTTCTGCATAACTGGTACTCATCACTTTGTTCACATTTATTTGAGCAAAAGAATTGAAATGACTAAACTTTTCTTAATGGAATGAGGATTTATAATCCTTTTGTAGGCAAGAGCACCACAGTCACAGGATCAGTCATTCTTTCAGTGGGGAAGGAAAAGTATTACCTTCTCATAAGGATTGGTGGCAAATATTTGAAAATGAAAATATAATCTATCACAATAGATACTATCTTTTCTATATTTTCTAGATGAAAAAACTGAGAGACAGAGAGTTTGAATCTTACCCATGCTAAGTGATTTACTAAATTGGGCAGCTGGATGTAAGCCTAAGAACTCTGGTTTCAGAGACTGTGTGTGCCCTATTCCAATAACAGGAAATAAATTACAGTGAGTAAAAATCACCTAGCACCTCATAGTATTTGATAAATATGGCAACTGTATAATTTATTACCCAAGCCTGAACTCTTTTTCTTTGATATATATTAAACAGAATCAGTTTCATGGACTAGTTTTAACCTGGGACTAATTCAATTAAGGGTTTTACAAGTTTAGGTAAGGAATATTAATCTTGTAAACACTTACAGAGGCTTTACTGCAACATACATGGCATAGTAAATATCCAAGTTGGTTTTGCATCTTTGTACTGTAAGTATAGAGTTAAACATTAAGTTAAACTTAATGTTTGTAGTGTTTTCCCAAGATGATCTTTTAAATCTGTTCTAGATTAGTTCACTTTAGCTACCATTTAAAGTAATAAGTATTCTTAAAGGATGACAAATAATAGTCCTAAAGTTTTAATAGCTGAAGTAGAATGAATAATAAAACGCTAAGAATTGACTAGTGTAACAATACAAAGGACCAGTGTTTTCTGACCTGAGATTTTGGAGCTACTATTTTATGTGTTTATTGAAAGAATTTATAAATGCAGCTGAGTACACAAACAAAAAAACATCATAAATTTTAACATTGAAAATTCACATACTGGAAACCCTTAGGGAAGTTTTGGTTTATAAGCTTTTATAAGTTTACCAGACTCATTAATTGTCTTAGTACAGCTTCTTATTTACAAGGTTCTAAGAGATTTTTATGTAACAATCGACATTGGAAAACTTAAAGTGAATCTTAAATTTCATATAGATAACTGATCATAGGATCTGAAATGAGGTAACTCTTTTTTTATCTTATTTTTATTTGAAATGAGGTAACTCTTAAAGAAATACACAATAATAGTAAACAAAAATGTTCTTCATATTACTTATGACCATATTTGTGAGTAAATACCCTTAAATTAAAATAAACACTCTTTTATCCACCAAATGGGGAAAAATAAAAAAGATATATATAGGCAATAAAATCTCTGACATTTCTTGTAACAATATTTTTCTTATGTATCACTTCAGACAATGGAAACAAAAAAAGTAAACAAATGGGATTATATCAAACTAAAAAGTTTTTGTGCAGCAAAGGAAACTATCAACAAAATGAAAAGACAACCCACTGAATGGGAAAACATACTCACCAATAAAGCATCCGATAAAGGCTTAAAATTCAAAATTTATAAATGAACTCATAAAACCCAACACTGAAAATACAAACAATCCAATTAAAAAATAGGCAAAAGACTTGAATAGACACTTCTCCAAAAGAGGACATACAGATGGCCACTAAACATATGAAAAGATTTTTAATGTTGCTAATCATTAGAGAAATGCAAAGTAAAATCACAATAAGGTATCACCTCATACCCGTCAGACTGGCTGTCATCAATAAATCCACAAACAAGTGTTGGCAAGGTTGTGGAGAAAAGTGAAAAATGAGTGGCAACCAGAATGTTTATTGATTAATTTATAATTAGAGAGATAAAAATTTTGAACTTTATGAAATATAATTAAAGAGCTTTGAAGAAGAAATTTTTATGGGGTTCCCAAAACAGCATGATTGTAAATATTTATGGATTAGAATAAAAGGAAGCCCTTCAATCTTGACAGAAAACATTATGCAAGAAGTTTTTCTTAATTGAAATTTTCTTTTTTAATGTTAAGATAACTGAAAAAAGAATACTTTTGAAATACATGTTTTAGGTAATTTATAAATGTGTTATGATTAATACTAGTTTTCTTATTAATATACATCATCAAACAAAAAGTTAAAACAAAGAAAATTTTGAGCCATCTTTAACAATATTGAAAATATTGAGAAAGAATATTGAGCAAAATGAACATCCCATTTCACCCTTCTGTTTGTCTTTACATAGTATTTTTAGGTAATCAGTATATTGAACTTGAATATATTTGGATATAATATACTCACATACTTTGGGATTCTTGCACTGCTGTCTTCCTAAGGTACTTCAGTTAATTCAGTTGAGGGTTTGTTTAAGGGTCACTTCAGTAAATGAGTCGGGAAGGAGGTGAACCGTGGAAACCTTTATCTAGGCAGTGTGGCTGCTTTGCTTACAGTATTTACTAATTCTGAAACTGTTCAGTGGCATGGATTAGAATATAGCTAATGTCATCCAATCATAAAACAAACAAACAAATAAAAAACAAGAAAGAAAAAAAAGAAAGAAAAGAGGAAGAAGAATTAAATATTACTTAAACATTGCCTTTATGACCAAGGTATTGAAGTGGTTCCTTTGGCATTTAATAAAGAAAATTAAGAAAATAGTTAGGTAGCAATAAAAATGGTTATGATATACATGGGGTAGGATGTCAATCTGTAAATAGGATTCAATAATAGACCCAGAAATCAATGGAAAGAAGTTTTAGAATGTTTTCCTGGCCCTGGCCGGTTGGCTCAGTGGTAGAGTGTAGGTCCAATGTGTGAAAGTCACAGGTTCAATTCTCAGCCTGGGAGCACAGGAGAAGCACCCATCTGCTTCTCCACCCTTCCCCCTCTCCTTTCTCTCTATTGCTCTCTTCCTCTCCCACAGCCAGGGTTCCATTGGAGCAAAATTTACCCGGGCGCTGAGGATGGCTCCATGGCCTCTACCTCAGGTGCTAGAATGGCTTCCGTTGCAACAGCAATGGCGCAGATGGGCAGAGCTTTGCCCCCTGGTGGGCATGCTGGGTGGATCCCTGTCTGGCGCATGCGGTAGTCTGTCTCTCTTCCTCTCTGCTTCTCACTTTAAAAAAATTACAAAAAAGAAAAAAAAATGAATGCTTTCCCTTAAGAGTCTTTTAAAAACCTTATTACCCTATAAGGAGGTGGCAAAGAAAGCAACATTTACTTGATTACTAAATAGAAACCCTCTTTAAATCCTTCTGATAGCTTGACCAGGCAGTGGTGCAGTGAGTGTCAGCCTGGAATGCTGAATACACAGGTTTGAAACCCTAAGGTCATCGGCTTGAGCACAGGCTCCCCAGCTTCAGTGCGGGGTCACTGACTTGAGCATGAGAGCATAGATATGACCCCAGGGTTGCTGGCTTCAGCCGAAAGGTTGCTGGCTTGAGCCCAAGGTTGCTGACTTGAGGAAGGGGTCACTGGCTCGGCTACAGTCCCCCAGTCAAGATACATATGAGAAAGCAACCAATGACCAACTAAGGTGCCACAACAAAGAATTGATGCTTCTCATCTCTCTCTTCCCCTGTCTATCCTGTCTCTTCTCCTCACCTGTCTTTTGCACATGTACTAAAAAAGTAAAAAATAAAAGTTTAAAAAAAACATTCTCCTGATATATTAACATTGGTCAAATATCAGAATATTCGGAGCTCACAGCACAATTTCATACTTGCACCTGCATATTAACTTTCTCTTGAATCCTTTGGCTGTTCAAATAATTCTATCAAAGCCTGATGACCTCAGCTATTTTTCCCTATGAGTTAGGACCCTGTGCTAGCTAAAGTATCACTCATCATTTTAGTGTAGAAATTTTGCAGTTCCTTGGGTAAACTCATAGATTCGTGTTCAGAATGCCTAGCCAGGGTGTCACATTTTTGTCTGGGACAGAGGGCATAAAATGTTGGATTTTGAAGAAATTTTAATTTTTGATGTTTTCCATAGTATCTTATTATAAGTCACCCAGCTCTGTGCTGACACAGAAATATTTAGTATTATATTTTGTGTTGCTGTGCATGCAAGATTCTCCTAGACTGATAGACTGAGTTTCGTGTCCTCTCTGTGTGGATGTACCTGGGGAATCCCTGTAATTCATTTGATTTTAACAGAAATTCCAGAGAAGTTAGAAAGGGTGCTGTCATCTTCTGTCTAAGTCTCTTTTTCATTTCTGGATGCTGATCTCTAATCTACCCTAGCACCCCTTCCTTGAGTTTTTCACTTTTATTTTCCTGCTTCCTTTCCACATTTGAAACCACCTCATAGCATACAGATGTTTTCTTGAGATACACGCAGGTATTCTTTTAGCCTACTACCTTCTGCTCTCTGTTTCATGGCTACCTCTGTTCAGGTCTCACCTTAAATGATTGACTTGCATCAGTTTTAATTAAGAAGTGTCCTGTGTCCTCTTACCAGAAAATCCACATCACTGTGCATCATTTTCTTAATAGGGTAGTATCAGTTTTATTTCAGTCCTTGTACAAATGAGTGACAGTAGATCAAGTATTATTGTTCCAAAGATACTCCTACCAAAAACTCAGGTCATGGACCCCAAACATTCTCTAAAATACATTTTTCTGTATTTCAAAGTCAGTACATATCCCTTTACCCCATATTGTATGATTTCTCCCATATGACTGAGTAATTTTCCATAGACATGAATGCTATTAGAGATCCAAATATAGTTTGCTTTGAAGGTGGATCATTGATTTATCTTATTTATGCTTTGATAATACAGCTGGTGTTTAACAGTATGAAGTGGCCCCAACCTTTAATGGACAGCTGTGGTTGAACCACAGTAAAGCAGTGTGCTTGAGCCTCGGGTTTGCTTAGTCTCTAGGCTCTCATTCAAGCAATTTCCTGCCCATACAACCAAAACGCTTTATAAATACAACAGATTTCTCCAGAGAAAGCATAGGTTTTAGTATCTAGATCTGGTTAAAATCTAGAAACCAGTTTACTGTTTCCTATCCAGAATGATTCCCTGGGTGAAAAGGACATTGACGATGGTTTTATGATGTGTTTACTTAATGAATAATCCACTTTGCTTTTTTTTTTTTTTAAAGATTTTCATTATTGATTTTTGGAGGGGGGCAGAGAGAGAGAAAGACAAGGAGAGGGAGAAAGAGGGGGAAGAAGCAGGAACCATCTACTCGTAGTGGTTGCTTCCTGTATGTGCCTTGACTGGGCAAGCCCAGGGATTTGAACTGGTGACCTCAGTGTTCCAGGTCAATGCTTTCTCCACTGCACCACAGCAAGTCACCAGGCTCCTTTGCTTCTTAAAACAATATAACACACATGTGTTTTATTTGCAGATTGTACAAAATGAACCAGAGGTAAAATTACTTCTCTAAGGTTATAAAAAAAGAGATAAAACTAAGCTGACATTTAGTTTGACACTGCATCTTCAAAGTAAAAATTTTCCTCTACTTTGTTTTAGAGCAGTTTTCTATATGATATTCAGAAAAATGCTTCCTTACTTCTTAATTAAGGTTATTGACCAACTGAATTCTTTACAACTCTCACTTTCTGAATAGCAGGGGCACTTGTGTTTTGAGTATACCTTAATATAACTTTATTGTGAAGTATAACAAACAATTCTTTTCCTGAAAGTAAACAATAATAATATCTAGTGATTGGTTTTAAGAAATAAGTGCTGTTTTCCGCTAAGTTAGAGAAAGAACAGGCTTCCTTGAGAGAGTGGCTTTGAAGGAGAACTTGAAAGTTGAAAAGGACATCCTCTGTTCTGATCCATGGATACCTCTATGTGAGACCCACCTTTTTACAAGGAGTTAGTTGTGCCTCTGATATTTCAGCAAGCCTGTGTTTCCTCATCTGATAACCACATCCTGGCTGCCATTTCCCTTTATGCAGCAGGAGCAGCAGTCCTAGTTTAGTCCCTGCAGAAGTGAGGGAGGGAGCAGTCATGATGTGGAAGCAGGGGTGACAATGACAGGCTTTAGAATCAAAAGAAGATGCTAGGGCTGGGCAGTCCTGGAAAATGAATGTTAAATGTCATGAAGAATAACAGCTGTGATGTTTCTAGGGATAGTAGGAAGGGAGAAAGGCCAGATTCTCAGCCTGAAGAATGAAGGGGCAGGTCCCTCTGGTGAGAGCAGAGAGCAGATTGAAGGAGTTGGAGAGAGCGACAGTGTATGCAAATAGGCTGCCTCTGTATATACTTTTCAGTTTTTACTGTAGGAGAAGTTTAGCTTAAACACTGTCTGTTGGTTGCTGTTTTTAGAGTATCAATCAGTAATGGTCCAAAAGTAGTATTTTAATGGTAAATGTCACTTTTTTATTGTAATAGGTTAAAGCATGTTAAAAATCATTTTTATTAACTTTCTTACTTGTACTTTCCTGGCCATTCTCTCTATGGTAGACATATTATGAATTTATCATGGGAAATTTGTTGCTGAAATGGTTAACAAGATTCTTGGTTAATATAGTTTCTACTATATGAATGCTACCTGTGTTTTATAAAACTTAGTTTGATATATCTTGAGTATGAAAGATCTAAATAGATCTTTCAATGTAAATAAATTGTGATTCACAGAACAATATTATAACTCTAACATATGCTGACCAAATTCCAGGATATTAATTTTAAGAAAAGTATAATATAATTCCTAAATTATTTAAATATACTTAAAGAGATTATATTATATTTTAAAACTGCTTACTATAATACTAATGCTTTTACTTGCTTCTGTCATAAATGGTAAAAAACCCATGTTTCATGCCAACTATAACAAGAGGTGTTTGTTTTGCCTAAAATAAGAGGAAAGTTCACTGATCAAGTTCAGATAAAATTTCATGCTATCAGTGCTGCCTCAGGAAAACTCATGTATTAAATAAGATTTTCTTCTTTATTCCCAATGTTAATCTTTTTTTATGCCTCAACATAGACCTATTATTATTAACATTGTATTTGAAATTATTTAGAAATCTTTATATTTAGAGTTATTTACTATAAACATTAATTTTGAACATTCATATCAATTTTCTTGATTTGGAAAGAAATTTCTATATTCTCTGTCATTTTTTCTTTTTCACTAAGGTAATTTAATTGCTTTCAAGTAATTTCAAGGTCATGCTTAGTTATTGGTTTTGTACCTTTATCCCATAGAAGATTTTCTATAATAATCATGGTAGATAATCCAATTCCACACAGTTAATCTATATTTGTATTTTTGCTGAGATGTGTTATTCCCCCTATGTCCCATTCCCCCGCCCCCCAATTCAGGAAATGAAAACATTAGGAGAAGGTGAAATAAAAAAATAGATGTCTGACCTCTGGTGGCGCAGTGGATCAAGCATCGACCTGCAGTGCTGAGGTCACCGGTTCAAAACCCTGGGCTTGCCTGGTCAGGGCACATATGGGAGTTGATGCTTCCTGCTCCTTCCCCCTTTCTCTCTCTCTCTCTCTCTCTCTCTCTCTCTCTCTCTCTCTCTCTCCTTGTCTCTCTTCTCTAAAATGAATGAATAAATAAATGAATAAATAAATAAATAGAAAACACTCTAATAGAATAAAAATGACAATTTGGATCATTTTTTTGAAGTAGAAAAATGTTCTTGATTTTTTTGCTTAGGTTTGAAATAGTGGCACCTGAAAATGTGTATTAGTACTAATTGCTAATTAAAACAAAGTACAATTATGATTTTAATATAATCTGTAAGAGTACTGTATGAATGACTTCGTAAACCATTGTTGTTTTCAGGTGCAGCTTAGCCTCACAAAAGCTCATTGTAAAAATAATTTTATCCATATGCACTATTTGGGGGAGACACAGATGGCTGCTTCAATCAGATGCACTGACTTTATGAGAGACAGAGGGTCTGAGAGTCTGTGTGCTCTAACTGATGAGGGGCACTGGAATGGAGAATCTGATGGCTCCAGGGTTTGCTACCTGCTCCATCATTTTTTTTTTTTTCATTTTTCCTTAGCTGGAAATGGAGAGGCAATCAGACAGACTCCCGCATGCGCCTGACCGGGATCCACCTGGCATGCCCACCAGGGGGCGATGTTCTACCCCTCTGGGGCGTCGCTCTGTTACATCCAGAGCCATTCTAGCGCCTGAGGCAGAGGCCACAGAGCCATCCCCAGCACCCGGGCCATCTTTGCTCCAGTGGAGCCTGGGCTGCAGGAGGGGAAGAGAGAGACAGAGAGGAAGGAGAGGGGGAGGGGTGGAGAAGCAGATGGGTGCTTCTCCTGTGTGCCCTGTCCGGGAATCGAACCCGGGACTCCTGCACGCCAGGCCGAGGCTCTACCGCTGAGCCATCATTTAATTGAAGTAATTTTAGGCAGGTTACCCAAACCCTAAGCCTCAGTTTCTTCTTTGTTCACACAACAGAGCTTCTGTGAGAATTACAAGTGATAAAGTATTTAAATCTTTAGGCATAAATGGGGTTCATCTCCCACCTTTGAATTTAATGTATTGAATAATTTATTTATGAAAATTATATTTTCTTTAGCACTTTGTAACTGAGCTTGTTTGATTTTTACAGTGCTATTAGTAGCACATTTTGGCATACTGTAACTGAGCTTGTCGCCCCTTGTCATTAGTCAACATTTCAGCAAGCATAGAGCAATCCCTCCATAGATGGTTTGTTGTAGTAGCTATAGATATGAGTACTTATGAATTTATAAATATAATCAGTGTTCTACATATTCATCTGCATAAGCTTTTGATTGTATGCATCTTTACTTAGAATACCAATTACTTTTTCACACAAGAACTCTAACTTTCTGGATAGAGGATTTACCTGTGCATTTGTTTTGGTGATACTTTAAAGCATGGGTTTACTTTTAGAAACCCAATGATCAAATTACAACTTGGAAACTAAATATTTATTAAAGTAAGGTATACCTATTTATATTTTTAAAATTTTAAATATAACATAGAGGGACCTAATAGATCGATGCTCTTATGAAAGTACCTTTTTAAAGAAAATACTCACACCTATAGATATAGCATGGTGCACAACTAAAACATCTTTCTGGATGAAAAAAACTACATCTAGCTTGTGATGAAAGAGATGTGATTAGTTCACCATGTGTACTCTCATCATCATTTGTTTTTCATGAGAGGATTTAGTTATTTGTATCAAATGTTTGCAGGTGAAAATTCAGAATCCTGATAAGAAAAAGAAAAAAAAGATAAATTGTTTTCTTCTGAAAGAAAGTGAGCATTTTGAGGATGTGCAGATTTTACACTAAGAAACCTTGGCTGCTTGTCAAAAAATGTTTTCCTAACAAAGTTACATATATCAATGATCCAAAAGCTAATTTTTTAGACTGTAATACACATCAGTGGAACCTTAGATAAGCACTATGTACATGATTTTTTTAAAAGTCTTAATTATTGAATCTAGAAATGTATATTAAAGGCATACGTATATAGAATACATAACACTTATTATATTCTGATTAAACAGAGACCTTTTTTTTGTTTGTTTCAGGGATCTTTTTATCTTTAACATTCACAAGTCTAAGAGTTTGTTCAAGTTTATTTTATTTTATTAAAGACTATGATTTGTTATTATAAATCATTATAAGTGTATTTGTCTAGATTTGATGTTAGTGTGTCTACCACCCCCATTTCCTAACTCTAAACAGTTGAAAGACTTCATTCCTTTAAAGCATGGTTATGTTAGCTTGATCAGTAGTCTTCTAATATGTTTATTTGTGTATTCCCTAAGATAATTGAAATATATTTTTTAAATTTAATAATTTTCAAGTTTGATGAAATTGATCAAAGATGAGACTATACATGCGGTCCATTTTTCTGTGATTTCTCAATATCCCCAGAATAAGGACATGGGGGCGATATTTCTATCAGACCTCTGTGCTAGCGTAGGCTGAACTTCAGAGCAACAGTATAACTATCTGGGAATAAAACTATGAAACTATATTTATATTTTCTCCTTTGTTTATAAAACAAATAAGTCAGAACTAAATCTGTATCCCAAGTTCATATTTGTGATGTACTTTTTAGTATTTTTATAGAAATTATTCATAGCTCATGCTATTTATTGTTTCATTTCCATTAATATTTTTGTTTCAGAGAACTTTATGTGTGATTCTGTAAACTGCCTTTTATCCTTCATGAGTGAAGTAGAAAATAAGTAAATAACTATAAATCGATAACTATAATACAGTACTAGAAGTTTTACTATATTGTGAAAATATATTAAAACAGAGGTGGCCACGGACTGTGTCCTATACAGTATAATTCCTTTTTTCTTTATTTTCTTTTTTTTTGTGGCAAAGACAGAGTCAGAGGGACAGACATATAGGAAGGGAGAGAGATGAGAAACAGTAATTCTTCATTGTGGTTCCTTAGTTGTTCATTGATTGATTTCTCATATGTGCCTTGACCAGGGAACTACAGCAGACCAAGTGACCCCTTGTTCAAGCCAGTGATCTTGGGTTCAAGCCAGTGAGCCTTGCTCAGAGCAGATGAGCCTGCGCTCAAGTTGGCAACCTCGGGGTCTCGAACCTGGGTCCTCCACATCCCAGTCCGCTGCTCTATCCATTGCGCCACCACCTGGTCAGGCTACAGTATAATTCTTTATAATTGCCTTGAATCTCTAATTGATTTTGCAAAAGTAACCCTGGCCTTCATCTCTTCTGTTATATTTTAACAATGTTTTCTCTTGTTTTACCTTTAGTAGATATGAACAAAAAGTTATTCTGTACGTTGATTTTATCTAGATTCAGATACTAATTCCTTTTGATCATTAATCATACTATGACCCCTATATTCTAAATATATGTACATTTTCTAGAAAGGTTTTTTATACAGTTATTCGTTTCTATATACAGTTAAAAAGTAGAGGTAACCATGCTTATTTTACATTAAAATATAAGACCATTTTACAGTAAAATATCAGAACAATTTTGGGAATCATTTTTGCACAAAATTATCAGAGCTGTTTTTGTACTTCAACATTGCGAACTGATTGTGCTATTGCTTTGAAAAATACACAGGGATGAAAAGAGCTCTACAGTCTGATTCAGTTTAATTCAGGCATTTGCAGAGGTAGTTAGAGCTAGTCTTTGAGATCTGTTCTGAATGCAAGAGGATGTTTCTTGACTGTCTCTTTTACCTGGTTCTCTATGGTAAATTACAGCTGGTGTATGTATAGTTCAGCTTCTTACTTTCATAGATCTGCTGTCTCCTCTTAATGCTGCCTCCCCAAATTCCTCTTGTTCTAGAGAATGTTCGCTTTTAGGCTTGATCATCTCCCCACTCTATTCCAAACAAAGTCAGTCCTTGGGGAAACCTTTGAAGCTCTCTGTTCTTATGATCTACCTTTTTCTCTGCAAAGCCTCTGTGCCTCCCTGCTTGGTAGCTGAGGGCAGGGCAGTGGTCTGCTTCTCTTAGTCTAAGGTGACATTCTTCAAGGGTCACTTCAGTTGTTTCCATGTTTGGTACCGTGAATAATGCTGCAATAAGCATAAAGGTGCATAAATATTTGTGAATAAATGTTTTTAAATTTTGGGGGTAGATACTCAGAAGAGGGGTTTTGGGGTCATATGGTCACTCCGTTCCCAGTTTTTTGAGGAAATGCTATACTGTTTCTATAGTGACTGTACAAGTTTACATTCCTACCAGTAGTGAATGAGAGCTCCTTTTTTTTTTTTTGTATTTTTCTGAAGCTGGAAATGGGGAGAGACAGTCAGACAGACTCCTGCATGCGCCCGACCGGGATCCATCCGGCACGCCCACCAGGGGCCACGCTCTGCCCACCAGGGGGCAATGCTTTGCCCCTCCGGGGTGTCGCTCTGCTGCGACCAGAGCCACTCTAGCGCCTGGGGCAGAGGCCAAGGAGCCATCCCCAGCGCCCGGGTCATCTTTGCTCCAATGGAGCCTTGGCTGCGGGAGGGGAAGAGAGAGACAGAGAGGAAGGAGGGGGGGGTGGAGAAGCAAATGGGCGCTTCTCCTATGTGCCCTGGCCGGGAATCGAACCCCGGTCCCCCGCACGCCAGGCCGATGCTCTACCGCTGAGCCAACCGGCCAGGGCGAGAGCTTCTTTTTTTCTGCAAGCTCTCCAGCACTTGTTTTACCTGTCTTGTTGATTATAGGCATTCTAAGTGTGGAATCTCATTTGCACTTTTCTAATAGTGAAACTGAGCATCATTTTACCTATCCGTAGGCGATTTGTATGTCTTCTTGGGAGAAGTGTCTGTTTAGGTCCTCTACTTTTTTTAGTTGGGTTGTTTAAAAAAGATGTGGTTCATTATACGATGGAATACTACTCAGCTATAAGAATAGATGAAATACTGCAATTTGGGACAACATGGATGCATCCTGAGAACATCATGCTAAGTGAAATAAATTAGACAGAAAAAGTCAAGAGCTATATGTTTTCACTCATATATGGTATATAAAATTGAAAGCAACAAATGAACAAACAAACAAACAAATAAAACCTCACAGACTCAGAAAACAGTATGGTGGCTACCAGAGGACAAGGAAGTAGAGGGTAGTGAAGGGTGGAGGGGATCAAATGGATGGTGACGGAAGGAGATCTGACTTTGGGTAGCGAGCACACAATGTAATATACAGGTGATGCATCATAGAATTGTACACGTGAAACATATATAATTTTATTAAGAAATATCACTCCAATAAATATAATAATAAATAAAAAATGACACTTCTGCTTTACAAGCAGGACAGTGGGCAGGGGTGGTACTTTTCAACATTCTTGGTTTTGCACTCCTAGCATAGAACCTTTGCCCTGTGCGTGAGTTGGGGCCAGTGTGACTAGGCTCCATTCCTGACCTACAGGTGTTTCTTTGGCCTGCTGTTCTTGAGGTGTGCCTAGGAGTGGAGGCTAGATAAAAGAGTAATCCTTCAGGCCTCTCAGCCACTGTCTGGAACAGAGTGTCTGCAATACACACCAGGGCGAGAGATGAGAAATGCTAACTGTATGCAAGTTAAAATTTATTTTATCAATGCAAGCCCAAAATATAAGCCCATAAAAATACCAAATTTGATTTACTCATTCTAGCCTTTTGCAAACCTACATTTCCTATCCTACAGAATGTACCTTCAGCAGTTTTCCCAGTCTATTTTAGAGAAGCCCTGTGACTGAGCTTCTTCACAGTCTCAGGCAGCTAGCTGTTCCATAATTCATTTGTTGTTCACAGTCAGAAAACCACTCCAGATATTCAACTCAAATGTCCTAATCTAACATAAATATGATTACATCAGTATCAATTAAATTTTAAAAATCTAAAATGCAACAATAGAAAATGTAATTCACCGTATTGGTTATGGTTTATATATATATATAAACCATATATTATATATATATGAAGAAAACAACGGATGTTCTCATAATATTTTGCATAATTGTTCAGTGTTCTAAATTTAATGAGCCAGAATAACTATAAAATATAGAATTATCAATATTACTAGCAGGAATGCAAAGGGATAATTCAGTAAGAAATTGCTTAAAATATCTTAGATTGCATAGATAATTATGTTACAATGATATGTAATAACTAAACTTTTCTCTGTTTTTCTGATAAAGCTATATTTGAAGGCTAGTGCTCTATTCTAGATATTTGATCAATTCTCTCATACTATTTTTGTTGAGAGAATCTCTTTGAGATGGAAACAATGCCATGTACTCAGAATAACATTTGGGTTTTTTTGTTCGTTTGTTTTTTGTTTTGTTTATTTTTTATTTTTAAAATTAATTTTAATAAGGTGACATTGATAAATCAGGGTACATATGTTCAGAGAAAACATCTCTAGGTTATTTTGACATTTGATTATGCTGCGTTCCTATCACCCAAAGTTCAATTGTCTTCCATCACCTTCTAACTGGTTTTCTTTGTGCCCCTCCTCTCCCCCAACCTTCTCCCTCTCCTCCCCCCCACCCCATAACCCCCACACTCTTGTCCATGTCTCTGAGTCTCATTTTTATGTCCCACCTATGTATGGAATCATACAGTTCTTAGATTTTCCTGATTTACTTATTTCGCTCAGTATAGTATTATCAAGGTCCATCCATGTTGTTGTAAATTACATATTTGTATAGTTTTATTTTTATGTTAGACTGTGATAGTATTATTTTAATATGTATATAATTTCATAACTTTCATAAATATATAAAAATTTTGATTTGTATACATTTTTAATCATTTACTTTTATCACTAATTAGAATGAAGACAAAAGGGCATGCTTTTTTTTTTACTAAGTGAGAGGCAAGGAGACAGAGACAGACACCCACATTTGCTCCAGCTGGGATCTACATGGCAAACCCTTATGGGGCAATGCTCTGCCCATCTGGGACTGTTGTTGTTTGGTTTGGCAACCAAGCCATTTTAGTGCCTGAGATGAAGCCATGGTGCTGTCCTCAGCACCCGGGGCCAACTTGCTCCAATGAGGCATGGCTATGGGAGGAGAGAGAGAGATAGAGAAAATAATAAGGAAGGGTGCGGAAGCAGTTGGTTCTCCTGTGTACCATGACCAGAAATCAACCCTGGACTTCCACACACTGGGTCCATGATCTACTGCTGAGCCTACTGGCCAGGGCAAGACATGCTTATTATATGTAAAAGGTGGTCAACTTGGAGATAATATTGATTATAGTGTCTCAAAAATTCGACTCCAAAATGATATTCACAAGTTGAAAAAATTATTGTTACATATGTATATGCTATATAAAAGAAAAATTATTACCTTTTTATTATTATAGTACCATACATCATACTTTATGATTTTTTTATTAAATATACTTTCAACTAGACTTTCAAATATACTTTTAAATAGAAGAATTGAAGGCCATTATCAAAATTTTCATGTCATTTTTGATACCTTTTGTAACAGATTATTGTATGAAATCACTTAAAAGAATTTAATTCAATTATAAAATGTTAATATACCCTTTCTTCAGAATTATAGTAATTTCAGAAAAATGGCATGTAATGTTTAAACGGAAAAGTTTATTTTTTACTGTATTGAAGTAATTTTAAATATTTATTGAGATATTAATTAATGGCTTAACAACCAAATGACCATTGCAGAGCTCTTTAGTCAATAACTAAATACATTGTTTGGATTACAGAACTGTTTTGAACAAATCAGATATTTAATAGTACCCTGAGTGTTTATTCTAAAAATGTAGATAGGCAGAATTCCTTTCTGGCAACTCTGTGATCACAGGCTGAGTATGGAAAATCTTGCTACCAGTGGAAGCATTTCATGCTTCATGTCTGAAAAAAAATGCTGTAATTTAATCATGCACGGTTGTTCAGATGGCTTTAAGGCTGTGCTTTGACAGTCTAAGTTCCAGCTGTTCAGTTTGTGAGGCCTCCTGTGAAAGACTGTAAATTTCCAGCCAAGTTAACTCCAGTCGTTTCTGATAGATGACATCTATATTCATAGGATTTACTCTACATGCCTCTCTTTAAAACTAATTTGATTCTAAAATAAAATCTAATTAAAATTATTAAGAAAACTTGAGGCAAATATGAAGGTGTTTTTCTGACTAAATGAGAGATGCAAACTGTTAAAATATGGATCTTTTGGAGTTTTAATAGTAACTACCCAACTTGAAATGCATGCTCCTTGTAGGCTTTTTTTCCTGCAATGCTGAATATTTCCTTTCCAGTTAACCTAATTAACTGAAAATTATCATTCCTGGAATTTCACTGACATAGCCAAAGACTTAAAAAATGTACAATTTTTCTTGCTAGATTCCTAAGTTGCTTTAAGAATACCTAGGAATGCTCTTAGGAGCCAGGTAAGAGAAATTTATGGCTACACAGAAACATCCTTTACTCTATAATCAACACTAACGATGGTAACTGATGTGAGGTCCAGTGAACAAGCATCTAAGTTTCAATGGGAAAAGAGGGGTGCAGGTAACTGAAATACTTTTATTTGCATTGAAGGACTTCGTGTAAGAAAACATGACTTGTTTCTGTGCAGTGCCCACGCAAATACTTGTATCTGGATTGTGTATGAGTGCTTGTTCAAAAAATAAGTAGATAATGCTCAGTACATTCATTTGTAAAGTACTGGTAGAAACACTTTTAAATATAAATTCAAGTACTTAAGGGCTCACAAAGATTTCATGTCCTATTAAATAAAATAATACAATCTTACATATATCTCAATATTCTCAATTGTAGAAGAAATAAAGTAATACGAACAAAGAAAATTAGATGTGAAATAGTCAGTAAATGGTGAACATTTCTTTTAAACTGTATTTTTAATAAACTATTTGAGGGTAGAGGATTTCCTTTTATCTTTTCCTTTTGTGTTTTTTTAGTGCTATCTCTAACCAAAATAATAGTGACTGTAGAAATTATTAAAAGAAACTGAAAAACATAATTAATTTTTGTCTATGATAAAGACTTTCCTGTTTTTGATAAAGTAGCCTTGTATAGTAGATGTTCTTTAAAGTGCAGGGGCACACCCTCCCTGATCACCTGAGCGAGCCACTCCTGGATACCCGCAGTGTGGGCTGTTGCAGTGGAGCCTTGATTGCTGTGGGCAGGCCAGTGAAAGGGATTGCCTCCAGGTCAGTCGGCTGTGATGACTGGCTTGGACCACCATGGAGAATCAGTTGTGCTGACCCTACAGAACAGAATCTACTTCCGGGGAGCTCTGGTGCCTGCGGAGTCTGCCCCTTGAGTGTAACACTTGTGAAATGGTTGGGTGGTCCTTTGACATGGTCTGAAGCTATCCAGCAGGTGAGCTGAATCTGATATCTCCCAGGAGGGGTAGGCCCACCTGTATGCTGCCCATTCCCACCTGGCATGAGCTACAAATCTATCTGCAGATAGTTTCTGCTTGCTGGGCTTAGAGTTGCTTGGGAGAGGCCAATTGGTAAACCAAGGCCTGCTTCTGATAGTGCTGGGCCTGGGGCCACTTAATGAGAGGTACAGGGCGTGCTGTGGTCAGGTGCTTCTTCTTTCAGAGATTTTAGGAAAGTCCGAAGCATGAACCAAGGCAAGTCTTGTGTGTGGAAAAGGCAATGGAAAGGGGTTGGGTGAGCCCACTAGTTGGGAGGCATGGGGTGTCAGGGAATCATCAGGGTGGGGCAAAAAGTGTTAACCAGATTCATAGAGTTTCACATGTGGTGCCTGCCTGTTAACTCTGTCAAGAGAGGGTTCAGAAAAGGAACAATGTCCTCTTCTAGCACTTCTGTCTGGGAAAAAGCTGCCCCTGCAGCTCTTTTCTGATGCCAGACAATTCAGTTCCTTCTCATCTATTCCTGGATTTTTTTAAGCATTGCCCCAGTGCTAGGGCTCAGAGGGAGTGAGTCCATGTAAATCTGTGCGTGGGCCCTTTACGAGGAACTGCCTCAGTCTCCAGCAGCCCTCTGTCTCGCTCAGCAGGCATTGCGCTGGTTTTTGCAGCCAGAAGTCATGGGGACTTCCCTTCCTGGCATGGGAACTCTAGGTTTCGAGGCCTAATCTGGTCCTGGGACCCCTCGCTCTTCATTGGAAATATCTGCAGTGGAGATATCTCTCCTGATTTTTATCTGCCAGATGTGGGTGTCAGACCAGCTCTTTCCATATCTCTACCCCCTCCTACCAGTCTCAATGTGGCTTCTTTTTTATATTCTTAGTTGTAGGACTTCTATTCAGCCAGATTTCAGGTGGTTCTGATGATGACTGCTCTGTAGTTTAGTTGTAATTATGTGTTGTGGGAGGATTTGAGTACCACATTTACCTTCACCACCACCTTGACTAGAACCTGTCTAAGCTCTTATGATTAATAGGCACATTAGGATAAAAATATGTAAACATTATTTGCTAGTCCTAATCCTTGCCTTAAAACTTCTATTTTACATAAACTTTCAAAACATATTGGTTGAGAAACAAATATCTCTTCAGATAAAAATTAAGATTTTTAATTTTAATTAGTGTATAATCTCATAATCAATCATTCTTTCTCTGTCTCTTTCTTTCTCCCTTCATCCTTCCCTTTCTCCACTCCCCTGTCTTCCTGTCCTTTCCCTTCCTCTGCTCTCTCCAAATAAATTTCAATATTTAACTTGGCACTGAGTAGTTATATACAATATTTAATTGGAAGACTAACTTCATTTTTGAAGGAAATATTACTCACTTAACATATTCTCCTGATTTAAATGTCATTAACTATTTCTCTCACAGTTAGTTATCTTTTATGCCTTAATCTTTAATATCTTTATTTTCAGAAATCTTAGTCTGATGTTACCTATATACATAAAGCACTTATTTATATGTTGGATTAAAGAGAAAGTATAAACAAAATAATTTTATGTTCCAAGAATTTCAATGCATATCACTATTTTTGTCACTATACAATGTTTCCTATCAGCTAATTTCCCAATACCTATGCCTGTTTCATTGAATCCAGATCAGTTTAAAAGGCTGAACATTTTTTTTGTTTCAATAGAGAAAGTAAACTTTATATATAGAAAATAAATATCTTTATAAGCTCTACCTGATGCATAGTTGACTGATGTGAAAAAGGTTTTCAAAGTGAAAAGTTCTATTGCCAATATCTAGGACTTAATAAATCTAACCTATTGTTCATAAACAGCAAATTAAATGTGCACTGATATTTTTAGTTGGTATGTCTTTTTTGATTCTTATAGCTGTTAACTTATTGTGCAAGTTATATGCACAATATATCCTTAAAGTATTGTTTAGTTATGTAACTATTTCAAAATTATAGGATATGCTAGATTTTATGCTACATTGTTATGTGATGTTAGCAGAGAGAGTTTTATATTAACCATATAACAAATTAAAATATTTTGGTAACTATTTCAATCAAATTGGTTTCTATTGTAACCCTACACATTTTATTGTATATATTTAAAAGATGAATATGCAAAGAGTTGCAAGGGTTTCACTAGAATGCCAGAGGGCTGTGGAAAAAAGAGAGGTCAATACCACCATTTAAAAAAGTTTGATTTAGTATTTACCTTCAATTATTGCCAAAAACAAGCTGATTTTTTTCACTCCACCTCCAATTTACTCTTGTCTTCAAATTTTTTTCATTAGGCACAATTCATATGATCTCTCTTTGAGACAATAAAGATAAACAATAGCTTCCTCTTAATATCTGAGTAGAATGCAATTCTACTTATTCATGGGCTCTCCACCCCAATATACTATTATTTGTTAAACTCAGGAAAGATGTGAGTAACATGGATTACTTATATAATTATTTATAATTTTTATATCTTTATAGGAATGTATTTTTAGGAAATTAAATAATTAATATTTTAGTATTAAATATTAAATAATTAAATTAACAATATTAAGTATTTAAGAAATTAAATAATTAAATATTTTAAAACATACTTGCTTAAATACTTATACTATTAAAAACAATATATTTGATATTATACCTTATGAAAGATTTCAAGATTAAACATGAAACCTTGTAAATTAAATACAAACCACTAATTATGTAGATTAAATTAATTGGTTTTATTTTCTTTAGATTCCATATCTGTAAAACATATTTGATAATGTTTTATCTTTTTATTAGCAAGGTTCTAGATAAGATAATTTCAGGTTTCTTTAAGCTCTGAAACAAGGTATTTTTTTTATATATCAATATATTAGTGTATACATTATAAGAAAGAATCAGGCCCTGGCCAGTTGGCTCAGGCCAGTTGGCTAAGCGGTAGAGCATCGGCCTGGCCTGTGGGGGACCTGGGTTCGATTCCCGGCCAGGGCACATAGGAGAAGCGCCCATTTGCTTCTCCAACCCCCCCCCTCCTTCCTCTCTGTCTCTCTCTTCCCCTCCCGCAGCCAAGGCTCCATTGGAGCAAAGATGGCCCGGGCGCTGGGGATGGCTCCTTGGCCTCTGCCCCAGGTGCTAGAGTGGCTCTGGTTGCGGCAGAGCGAGGCCCCAGAGGGGCAGAGCATCGCCCCCTGGTGGGCAGAGCGTCGCCCCTGGTGGGCGTGCCGGGTGGATCCCAGTCGGGCGCATGCGGGAGTCTGTCTGACTGTCTCTCCCTGTTTCTAGCTACAGAAAAATACAAAAAATACAAAAAAAAAAAGAATCATATGTTCTTTTTTTATTTATTTATTTTTACAGAGACAGAGTGAGAGTCAGAGAGAGGGATAGATAGGGACAGACAGGAACAGAGAGAGATGAGAAGCATCAATCATTAGTATTTCGTTGCGACACCTTAGTTGTTCATTGATTGCTTTCTCATATGTGCTTTGACCGTGGGCCTTCAGCAGACTGAGGAACCCCTTGCTCGAGCCAGCGACCTTGGGTCCAAGCTGGTGAGCCTTGCTCAAACCAGATGAGCCCGCACTCAAGCTGGCGACCTTGGGGTCTCGAACCTGGGTCCTCCGCGTCCCAGTCCGATGCACTATCCACCGTGTAACTGCCTGGTCAGGTGAAAGAATCATATATGTTAAGATACCATTTTTTAAAAATACGTATTTTCATTAGACAAGCAAATTGAAATAGAATTTTATGTCTTGTAGCGGCATTAATGTTGCATAAATAAAATAAGTTCTAGATAATGTTTTCCATCCTTCCAAATCCTATTCCTATTATTAGGTGCCTGAGCACTCCCTTCTGGCTTCTGGCTCTGGAACATAACCAGCAAGCATAATTATTAGGGCAAACAAAACAGATAAATACTCTTGTCATGAATCAGAGTAGTGTATAAGAAGCGTGACATATTTTTAACTGGCTATTGTCGATAGCATTGAATTAGCCTGTGCTAATCTTAGTCTCAGTTAAAAATAAAATATGTCTCAATACTTCCTATCTTTTGTATATACAGAAACTCGGAAACATGTACATATGGAGCTATTTATCATCTATTGCAATATTTTCTCAATTATATGCTTGCTTATCATTTTTATCATAAACAACTATTTCTTTTGCTACCACTGATTAGTTTAAATGCTAAGCTTATTCCTTGTAGTCCAAATACTATGAAATACTTATCGCTTCCAGGATAAGTCCAAAGTTAGTAGCATAGTTATCAAGTCCTTGTGGCAATGACTGTAAAGAATACCAGTAAATAACATCCCTCTTCCCTGGATAGCTTCTAAAAAATTGAAAAATATGAAAAAGATATTAGCAGTTGCAGCACTTTTATTAATGTTAAAAACTAAATTGAAGGACATAGCTTGGTATGGGAACCAAATGACCCTGTTAACTGAATCAGGTAATCAAGCAGACTTACCCAATATGATGCAGGGAAAACATATCCTATATCATCTAAATAAGTAGCAAATTAACCCTTTGAGCAGTGAGTTTTTTTCATGCTCGCTGGCAACCAAGAGTGAGTTTTTTTTCAAAAACTGAAATTAGTTCCAGTTCTAGTTATTTTAAGTTTTATTAACTTAAAATCATGTGTGTTTGATAACCAATTTATGGAAACAAGAACATACATTTGCCATTTTTTTAATGTTGCCTTACACATTTTTAAAATAAATCAATCGTACTCTGGATGGTCAGGAGGCATAAGGACATATATAAACATTTGTACTACTCGAAGGGTTAATAAATAAAAATATTTTAAATAGATTAAAACATATAGCAAATCACATGCTAAGTTTTTTGCAATTGTAAGAAGTCATTGTTTTCACAGGAGAGTTGCCATTTCACACTATTTTTCATTCAAGTTAATGCTAGATTATTGTTTCAGCGAAGTTTTATTGAATGCTTACTCTGCTCAAAGCATTATTGTAGGTTTTATGGGGAAACAGAGACTAGCAATGTCTCAATTCTCCAGTAGTTATTAAACAGGTAAGATAGACGCATAAATAAAAAAATAAGCAATAACACAACATCTCTCAGATGACACTAAACAGAAGAAATGCTATTATAGGTAATGATGTGCAATGTCAAAAAGAAGGAAGAAAAGTTAATTTTCTGTTCAGCAAAAGATCCTTAAGAGAAAAATGTCATAAATAAATTGATTAAGAAAAGGTCTGTTACTGTTTTTATCTTGATAAACCTAACAAGGAAGATAATATACACTGTTCATAAAATAATCAAATTATTGACGGATCTTTTCAGATATTCTGAAATTTGAAACAATTTTTCCATTTTGGTCTTTCTTTAAATAATGCAGTACTCATATTCTTCCTTTCATTTGCTTAATATAATAACTATTTGACATTTGCTTAGAAAAAAAGTGAGCTTTACAAAACCTTATTTTAAAAATATTTATTTATAAGGCACTCTGACAGATAACAAAAGTTGTTTGGGCCAGTTAGAATGTAGACAGTGTGGTCCCATAGACTTCTCTGCAATCATGGGAATGTTTTTAAATTCTCACTGTCCAATACAGTAGCCACTGGCCCCAAGTGAATCTTAAGTTCTGGAAATGTGATTACTGCAACTGCGAGAGTAAATTTCTATTTTATTTTAATTAATTTAAATTATATAGCCACATGTGGCTAGTGGCCACCATATTATACAACACAGCTCTAGAGTGTATTTATAAAAATTAACTAGGGTATATTCTTGTCTAAATAATGAGGCAAGAAAGCTATAAATGACAAACCAAGGCAGAGAATGTTGAAGTCTCTGTGAGTCCCTGAAGACCCCTTCATCCGCCCCTCTCCCCCCTTCAGTGCACAACTAATGTGGTAGCCTGACATTCAAGATTAAAGGAACAAGCAAGCCAGGCAAATAGAAGTAGGAAAAAGTTTTGTATTTAGGAACTGCAAAGTGAAGTCACCTCTATTGGGAGAGTTACACCTAATGAATTTCATAGTTTTCTTATTTCATATATGCACATGTCAAATAAGAAAAATGCAATAATTTATTGCTGAATATATCAACAAAATAAAGTACTATACAATTGGAAATAAATAAATAAATGGAAAGATTACAAATATAAAATATATGGTATTTGCCAATTAACTGAATGAGAGAGCTATGGAGAGATTGGTTCTGACCACAAAGAACCACAAAGAACAATTAATTGGAGGGTATTAACAAAACTGTCAAGGAAAGAGCTTGGTTTAAAATGCAAGATGAATCTTTGTGTTATTGTAGTCATATAATTTACCTGAAGACTATTGTTTTCCTATGTTGGTAATAATTTTTTATCTTTATCATTAAAATTTTTTCTGGTTAAATTGATTACTAACTAGATTGGATATTTTTCTTTTTTTTTATACCTACCATTTTTTATTTTACCTATTTTAAACAATGTAAAATAAAATAATTTTCATAAACAAAAGCATACATTAAACATTCAAATGAGAACTGTGATTCATTGTTATCAGAACAGCAAAATAAATAAATGATCAGTATCAATTGTATACATTAGTAGAACACTATATTCTTAGTTTAATGATGATATACAAAACATTTAGAAGTTCTTTTTACTAAAATGGCTTTAAGAGAAAATTTAACAACAACATTTACTATTGGCCCTATTACATTACATTATAATACTACCTGATTAAATTTTAAATATAAAAATCTTTTTATTTAATAATTATATCTATATAAATTTTATTGACCTAAACATGAAAACCTCTAAACAGCTTTCTGCTTTTGTTTTTTAATCACATCTGACACCAAATCGTTTTTATCAGTTAATAGAACATAATGAAGTGGAAAATAATGTGCTTCTTCCCTTCTGGATTCATTGGCTGGTGTAACAATTAAATTGACAGATTGCCCTGGCCATTTGGCTCAGCAGTAGAGCATTGGCCTGGAGTGTGGAAGTCTTGGCTTCAATTTCTGGTCAAGGCACACATGAGAAGCAAACCACCTGCTTCTCCACTCCTTCCCAACCCTCTCTTTCTTTCTCTCCCACAGCTATGACTTGAATAGTTTGAGTAAGTTGGCCCTGGATACTGAGGATGGCTCCATGGCCTCTCCTCAGACATTGAAATAGCTCCATTGTTAAGCAGTGGAGCAGCAGCCCAGATTGGCAGAGCATCGCTCCTTAGGGGGCTTGCTGGGTAGATTCCTGTTGGGGCACATGTGGGAGTCTTTCTGCCTCCCTACCACTCACCCTTTCACTTAATATAAATAAATTAATTAATTAGTTAATTAACAAGAGAAAAACAAATTAAATTTGGTACATACAGGAGATCATTACAAGTGTGAGTCTCAAAGAGACTGAGGAAGACAGCTTTTATACCTTTTAAACAATAATAGAATAAATATATAAAGAATTTATGAGACAAAGGAGTTTGGGCTGAAGTTACTGTATTAGTGAGGATCTAATAAGGTTTGTTTAAATAGCCTTTGGGCCTTAAATTTCATGATCTCTTCCGCCTGGTACGAGAAGGGTACCTTTTACACAACAGTTGTATTTAGTGGTGGGAGTCAAGTAACTTAACCAGTTCTCTTCCCTGATGACCATTTTATGTATAAAAAGATGCTATACCTAAAAGTAGTTTATTATTTCATGCATTTAATACTTAAATAAGAACAATAAGAGGTATACAAAACTAGATTATGTTATGAGTATTTAAATATTAATGGAAAAATATTAAGTAATACCTGACAAAAAACAATAAAACTATTATTTAAGATACTTCCATCTTGCTTCTTGATTGACATCTTCATTTGCAATTTTTTTCACCTATGGATGGAATGAAAATTACTATGGATGCTTAGAATATGCTGTTGTGCAGATGAAAATTAAAAAAGAGTAAGGAATGTAAATTTGTGATTTCCACATTAGGAATTGTGTCAAGTCCATGTCTAGGTTTATTTTCTTATTTTTGCTTTCCAATATCCAATTTACTAGTACCATTTGTTAAAGTGACTACTCTTTTCAAGATCTTTTGAATGTATTTGTGTAGGTCTATTTATGAGTCTACTATTCTTTCCATTGACTTGTGTGTCCGTTCTTTTGCCTAATACTACAGTGTCTTGCTGACAGGTAGTGTCCTTCTTCCAGTTTTATTATTTTTCTTCAGAATGTGTTATTTATTATTTATTACATAGTTTTCCAGTTATCCTTTTGAAATAATTTTTCAATGTATATGTAATAACTAGCTGAGATTTTGATTGAGGTTATTTTCAATTCATAGACCAAGTTGGGAATAAACAACATTTTACCAATATTGAGTCTTCCAATTCATAAAAATGGTATATCTTCCATTTATTTTCTTGATTTGTTTAATCAGAGTTTTATAGTTTTGCATATATAAGTTCTGTACATCTTGATTTCTAGTTTGAATCCACTGTGATCTGAAAACATACATTGCGTGGTTTTTAGTCTCTAAAATTTTTTTGTCTCAGAATGTGTTCTGTCCTATTGAATCTGCTATGTGAACTTGAGAAAGATGTGTATTCTGCTATTATTAGATGGAGTATTCTATAAACATCAATTTGATCAAGTTGATTCATAGGGCTGTTTACATCATCTATATTCCTACTGTTTTTTTGCCTGACAAATTCCTAAATTATTAAAAGAGGGGTGTTGAAATCTCCAATGATATAGCAGAATTGTTTATTTCTCCAAGCAGTTTTATCAGATTTATACTCAATTATTTTGATGTTCTTTTAAGTATATACATGTTGGAGATTAGTATCTCTGTGTGGAGATTTGTCTACTTTATTATTATGTAACAACCCTCTTTATGCCTGATAATTATTTTTTGTTCTGAAGTTGGCTTTGACTAAAATCAGTTTAGCTGATCCAACTTTTTCTTGACTTCTGTTAGCATGATCTTATTTCTCCTTTAGTTTTAACCTATCTTAGTCTTTATATTTGAGTTTTTTATAGAAATCATAAATTTTTTTAACCTCTAAGACAATCTGATTTACTTAATGTATGTAGTACATTTACATTTAAAATAGTTATTGGTATAAGTGGATTAATACCTGCTATGTTTGTAAATGTTTTCTATTCATTGCAATTGTTCTTGACCCTTTTCCAACCTTTTTGCCTTCTCTTTATATAACTGAAATTTTATATGATTCTATTTATCTTCTCCTATAATATATATTATACTTATTTAAAAATTTTGAGGTTGCTTAGAATTTACAATATGCATTTTAAACCAATGGAGGTATAACTTTACATGAGGCTATACTACTTCACAGAGAGTGCAGGTAAGTTTTAACAGAGTATTATCAATGTCTACATCCTGTGCCTTATGACACTTCTTTCATTCATTTCACTACCTATATGTTATAATTACCCAGTACCTTATTACTATTATTACTTTAGACAAACAGTTATTGGTCAATTAATTTTAAGCAAACTTGGCAGTTAATTTGACAGAGATAGGATAGCCTTTCCCACAAGAGGAGATAAAACAATTGGCTATTCACATGTAGACATAAAAAAATGAACTTGACTCTAAAAACTTATTTATTCAAAATTGATTTGAAATGAATCGTAATGCTATATGTACTAAGTATAACTATACACATCAGCAAGGAAATAGTAGGAGAAAATTCAGTGACACAGGGTAGGTCAAGATTTTGCATGTAGGACACAAATGAACAAGTCATAAAAAAAAGAGACTGATAAACTGAACTTATTAAGAATTTAAATGTCTGTATTTCAAAAGATACTATTAGGGAAAAGAATGCTACAAATTGGCAGAAAACATTTGCAAAACACTTATCTTGTAATGGACTTATTTGATTATGTAATGGACACAATTCCATAATAAGTTGACTAACTACCCAAAAGAAACAAATGAGCAAAATTCTGGACCAGGCACTTTACCAAAGAAGATAATGTATTGGCAAATATGCACATAAATTGATTCTCAACATCAGAGTATTAGGGAAATTCAAATTAGGTCCAAGATAAGAACATACATCTACTGGAATGGCTAAAGCCAACAGAATTAAAAAATCCCATGTTCCAGACACTTCTCCCAGGAAGAAATACAAATGGCCAACAGATATATGAAAAGATGCTCATCTTCTTTAGCTATTAGAGAAATGCAAATCAAAACAGCAATGAGATACCACCTCACACCTGTTCGATTAGCTATTATTAGCAAGACAGGTAATAGCAAATGTTGGAGAGGCTGTGGAGAAAAAGGAACCCTCATACACTGTTGGTGGGAATGTAAAGTAGTACAACCATTATGGAAGAAAGTATGGTGGTTCCTCAAAAAACTGAAAATAGAACTACCTTATGACCCAGCAATCCCTCTACTGGGTATATACCCCCAAAACTCAGAAACATTGATACGTAAAGACACATGCAGCCCCATGTTTATTGCAGCATTGTTCACAGTGGCCAGGACATGGAAACAACCAAAAAGCCCGTCAATAGATGACTGGATAAAGAAGATGTGGCACATATACACTATGGAATACTACTCAGCCATAAGAAATGATGACATCGGAACATTTACAGCAAAATGGTGGGATCTAGATAACATGATACGAAGAGAAATAAGTAAATCAGAAAAAACCAGGAACTGCATTATTCCATACGTAGGTGGGACATAAAAGTGAAACTAAGAGACATTGATAAGAGTGTGGTGGTTACGGGGAGGAGGGGGGAATGGGAGAGGGAAAGGGGGAGGGGGAGGGGCACAAAGAAAACAAGATAGAAGGTGAAAAAAAAAAAATCCCATGTTCCGGCTAAAAGGCAGAGAATCTGGACATCTTATTAATTGCTGATGGAGAGAGAAAAAGATATAGACACTTTGGAAATTATTTAGATAAATTTAACCATATGATTACCATATGTTCCACCAATCTAATTTCTTAATATTTCGCCAAGAGGATATGTCTATTTAATACCCATACACAGATGTTCAGGGCTGCTTTATTTGCAGCACTCAACAATTTAAAATAATCAAATATACATAAACTGATGAAGTATAAAAATTTGTTATAATTTACTGATAAATACTACTTAATAATAAAGAAGGAACAAGTTAATGCGTAGAGGAACATGGCTGAATCTCAGAAAACATCATATAAGTGAACAGAGCCAGACACATAAAACAACACAGAAAATTGAATAGTGTACTATTCTGCTTATGTGTAATTCTAGAAAAGTTAAAATTATAGGAAAGCAAATCAGTTACTGCGGTATCAGGGGCTGGAGGTTTGAGGAGCAGACTGTCTGCAAATGAGTACAATTTATCTGATTTGAAGTCTGGAAAGTCTGTATTTTGTTTTTGGTGGTAATTATATACTATATGCACTTGTCAGAATTAATCTTACTAAGAATAAATTTTATCATGTGTAAATTATATTAGTAGCTGACTTAAAAACATTTAATGGGATAGATAAACATCAAACAAGCCAAACTTTGGCCAGATTATTATAAATTATTATAATAAAGGCCTATTTACTTCACTATCTGTTGCCCTATACAAGTTTTTTTCTCAACAAAAAATTACAAGGCATGTCAAAGCCATTATCAGAACCAGTCTCAGATACGGTTCAGATGTCAGAAGTATCATATATGAAATTTAAAATAATTATGATAATATGTTATAGATTCTAATGGAAAAAGTAGACAAGATGCAGCACCAGATGGATAATTTCAGCAGAGCTATGGAAACTTAAAAAAAAATTAAGGGAAATACTAGAAAATGAGAACAACAGAGATGAGGAATGTATTCAGTGTGCTCATGGCGGACCTTACCAAGGAGAAAAAGAGCATACTGGAAGCTAGGACAGGAGAAATTACCCAAACTGAAATACAAAAGAAAACAATTGGAAAATAAACACCACAGCATTCAAAACTATTGGAATAATTATGAGAGAGAAATAAACATTTTCTCAAACAAAACCTGAGAAATCGAATGTTTGAATACCTGTACTATTAGATATTTTGAAAGAAATTATTTTAAAGAAACATAAAAACATCAGAAATTTGAAGTTACATGCAGATAGAAGGTGTGTCAGAAAGAAAATAAATGATTATCAGACCCTAGCAAAGGGTATGTTTTTATAAATATGGGCCATAAAGGATCGATATAGTAGCTATAGAAACTTCTGAGACCAAAATAATTGGTGATGGAATCATGATTAATTGACATGCAGAGATTCATTGGTCAGCTTCTAGTATGTCAGCCTAGAGAAAGCAATTTTTGTCATGTGGTATTTCTATAAAGTCCTTTCTAGACCTGTGTAGGGAATTGAAGGTAATTATTTCTCTCTTGATGTCCCCCAAAATGCCTCAGTCTAGGGTCACCCTCAAATTTCCCAGATGGAGATCAAGATGATAAATATAGACACTCATATAATATGTCTAAATATTATTTATAAATTAAAAACAATCTTTTAGATACAATATACTTACCCTTTTAAAAAAACTACATTGAAATTAACTTGCACACCTGAAGCTGTATCCCAATAAATTCAACTAAAAAAATTTTTTTAAAGCTACAATGAGATATCACTACATTCCCATTTTTAGACCCAAATCAGAATGAATAACAATGCTTAGTACTGTAAAGAATGTGGAGCAAGTAGAAATCTTGTGCGTTGCTGATAGTAATGTGATTTGGAGAATGGTTTGCAATTTCTCTTAATGTTTATACTTACCATGCAGCTCAGTAATTTTATTTCTAGATATTACTTCAAGAGAAATGACTACTGATAACATTTAACAATATAGATTAATTTAATATGCTGAAGAGAAGTTAGAGACAAAAGGATATGTACTACATCATTCTATTTATACAAATGTTATAAAAACATATCTAAACTATAGTGACAGAAGATATATGATCAAGTCTCAGCATTTGTGTGGGCTTGACTAGAAGAAACAAATGAGCACTTTGGGAATAGTGAATATTCTATTTTGATTGGAGTGGTGGTTAAATCAGTATATATATATTTAAACTTTTATTGACTTGCTTAAATAAAATGACTAATTTATTATATTTAAATAATACCTCAATGAAGTTAGTTTTGAAAAAAATATAATCTCAACTATGAGGGCAAAGAATTAACCTTAAAATTAGTAACATATTTGGGTTTTCTCTCTCACCCCATTTCTTTGAAGATGGGCAGAACTAGAATATTCTTTATTATCCTAAGAAACATTTTATCATCCAAAATGGGCAACCTCAATTATATGTAAGATAGGAAAGCTATATAACTAATAATTACATGGATGTGATAAAAAGAAAAAGGTTAAGACCACCATTTACAGATTTCTAGCACGGAGAAATATGTTCACAGGCTTAGAACATTGGATTTAGAATATGAATCTGGTACATTGATCATTTTGTATTAAATTGACTTTCTAATTCTGATATAAATTTTGCTCTTTCACATTTTTATAGGTCTGTGTTCAACTTACAGTATGTAAATAAAACCACTATCTAAAAAGTCATGTTGTTTTCTACAGAAATAATTATTGAATCATTAAAATTATTTTTTAATGTGGAGCATTTAAATATGTAGATTGGCTATTTTCTTGCAACTCAGAAATGTCATAGCATTAGGGAATAGTGAAATATATATATACACTATGCACTTTTAATAAAATGTATCTCTCACTTGTAGGGAGAATTTAATTATTTTTAACAAATGTGAATTATCTGAATTAAATAAAGTATTTAAAAGGGACATTTTAAATCAGTTACCATGAAATTAAGTTAAAAACTGGAGAGATACTATGCTCTAATTATTATATGATACCTTTACATTGATTTTCAATATACATCATAGTTTCAGCCAGGTCAGAGATCATGAAAGGAGTTTTGGATTGCTATTAAACAGATGAGTAAAGTCACCACATTAAAAGGAATGCCACATAAACCTTTCTGGAGAGGTTTAGGACAGGTATAGTAGATATATTAGTATATATAGCAAAAACTTTGAGGTCAAGCCGCTTGGGTTTGATCAGGGCTTCACTTGTTGCCTGGGCAAGCTTACAAGTTATTTAAATGTTCTCTATTTCTGTGTTTCTCTTTTCATAAAATTGGGGTGGTGATCAATAGTGCCCATTGCGTAGACCTGTTATGCAGGTTTAAAAAGTTAATATATTTAAAATGCTTAAATAGTGCCTAGCACATGAGCACAGCTTAAGTGTTACCTATTTTGTTACTACTTTGATTGAATGTTAATTTTCCATTGAAAATTTCTGGTGGACCTTTTAAGAAAAGACAGAAGAAAATGAAAGCTGTTAATGTGATGAGACAGTACTATGAAATGTATTTTATTAGATATAAGAAATGCTAGGGTAGGATTTTTTCCCTGTAGTTTTCACTGACATATGTCAAAGTATACCAAATAGAGCCTGGCATATAAAAGTCAATAAATGTTTGTTGAATTGAATTGAAATGAATCTGAAGGCACAGTTTTATCATGTCCAACACTTATAAGAGTTAAATATTCAGTTATGTGGGAATAATTTTAACTAAACATCCAATATACATAAAAACAGAATTTGAAACTGTTTCATGAAATATTACCCAATATTGAAAAAGGAAAACTGCATAAATTAAATAACTTGCAAATAGGAAAAAAGACTAAAGTATCTTGATATGTCATTGGTACTTGACGGGACAAAGAGAAGGTGACAATAATTCACATTAGATGAGGAAAAAAAAGAAAGAAATGGTAGAACACTAAGAAGAAATATTATTAATTAATGAATTCCTTAGTTATACCAAATATGGAAATATATCACACTGAACCTTACATAGTTAAACTTGACACAGTTTGGTTCCATCTTTGCCACTCTCTTTTTTCTCATTTGCATAGTTAAAAGATGACCAATAAAAACAAGATTACCTAAATAATTACAGTGAAAACTAAACTTTACAACTCAGCTTTGGTCCTCCACTTATAGCTTGCTTTAAAGTCATACGAACACCTTTTCATAAGAGCAGAAGCCTTCACATAATGATTCCAGATTCTATAATACATCAAAGAGAGACAATGAGCCTTCTTCAGCATCTCAAGCTAGGGATCTCTGACTATTTTTTAATGAGCAGAACATTACAACGGTGAATAGGCAAGTCAATAACAACCTGCTACTGCCGTGATTCTGTTAAATAGAGTATGATGCTTGATGTGTAAAGGAATGTTACTGCATTTCTCTACCTTTTCTATTTTCCTATCAACCTATTTTTCTTGAGACATATATTTTAACTTTTAACATTATTGTAAATTAATGGTAAGATTATGGATATAAATATTCATCACTGATTTGCAAGCTAAACTCAACTTTATTTTGTAACCCCATTAGCTAAGGTAGAGAGTGATACACTGGCTCTAAATAACTCTTTTTAAAACACTTTTGTGCATTTAAACAAAACATCTAAATTTCCAATCTTGAAATGCTATCAGTCTAAAATTTTATAAGATATGCAGGTATCTGGGTTTTGATTAATGTAAATCAATATGGCCCAAAACATGCAATGCATATATCTGTCCAGATTAAGTCTTTTTATTTTTATTTTTCTGAAGCTAGAAACGGGGAGAGACAGTCAGACAGACTCCCGCATGGGCCCAACGGGGATCCACCAGGCACGCCCACCAGGGGGCGCGTCGCTCTGTTGCGACCAGAGCCCCTCTAGCGCCTGGGGCAGAGGCCAAGGAGCCATCCCCAGCGCCCCTTGGCTGTGGGAGGGGAAGAGAGAGACAGAGAGGAAGGAGAGAGGGAGGGGTGGAGAAGCAGATGGGTGCTTCTCCTGTGTGCCCTGACGGGGAATCGAACCCGGGACCTCTGCATGCCAGGCCGACGCTCTACCACCGAGCCAACCAGCCAGGGCAAGATTAAGTCTTTTTATCTATAGTTGGTCTGGCATTTGAGAATACATAAACTAGCACAGTACATAGGGAGAAAGAGGCCAAAGTGAAGAAACAGAGCAGACAGGAAAGAATAGCTAAGGGATAGGGACATGTATTTGCTGTGCTGGAATGGAAGAATAACTAAAATTTGATCAGGAAAAGTCCAGTTCTAAAAGAACACTCATCATTTTGCTGCAGTTAAGCCAAAAAAACCTAATTTTGAAATCAATTACTTATTTTTACTTCTGTGTATGATAAAAAATAAAAGCAACATAATACACATTGGTTCAGTAATGCAGATGAATAAATATTAAATAACTGAAAATATAATAGTATGATGCATATTAAATTAGTTGCTTCCCAGTAGCATGATAAAGAGTTATTAAGCATAAATTGCAATGGAATTATTGTAAGATGACATGAAGCCCTAGTATAAGAGATTTTAAAGTGGTTTTTTAAAGTGACTCTTACTACTTATTCATATAGAATATTAGATCTCTTACTAAACATTGGAAGGCAACTATGAAAATATAAGCTGCTTTTTTCTTCATGTTAAAATAAATTCATGGGGAAAATTCCACACAGGATTATACATATATACAGTTACCTTGAAAATCAAATCTGAGTGCAGAATCTTCAAAAATAATTTTAGCCTCACAGCTTTAGAGGAGTACAGAATTTAAACTAACAATGCATATACAGGATTGTCAAAAGTATACTTACAGTTGTGAGTATGTGAAACAGTTTATTCTTGTTTTATTATTTATTAATAATTGTATTTTTGTACTTCAACTGTAAACCTACTTTTGTCCATTGTCTAATGAAAATTAAACACTTCTATACATAGTTATGTAAAGGTGAGAATGAACTCATCAAACATTAAAAGAAAAAAGTACTAATAAGGATATTTCAAAAATTACCACCAAAAATATGTGTATATAGTATAATTTTTTTCAAATATAAGCACATATATGTGCATATACATACATATATATGAATTACTTATTACAGTGTAGTGGAATTTTAAAGATGTTAAGAGGATACTATAAAAGAAGAAGGAGGAGGTTGTTGCTATTCTTCAGGCTTAGAACACTATCTGTTATTTTACATTGGTTCACTCATTTAATCTGTAATTTGTCTAGGTGAGCAAGCACCCATAGTATGCCTTTGACCTTATGATGTAACCAAAATTAACTTAAAACAAAAAGAAAGGTTGAGATAATAAAAGCTAGGTTGTATATGACAATATTTTATAGAGATCATAAAATTTTAAGAAAGAGCTTGTCACTTAAACATGTACTTTACTGGTGGTTTAAGCATTCTATTGATTTTTATGACAGTATTCATATTTTATTCTATATTTGTATTTTAGAATTATGCTATTTCTTTGGTACAGAAAATAAATGCTTATTAAATCAGTATTGACTTAGGCCTCACACTTCAAATGGTTTTGTTCCCAAAGTGTTTGGATACTTTATATAGGGCAAAGGTAGTATATGATGGATTTATAAAATTTTAATGGCATATTTGCATTAGTCATCACATCCAAATCTTGTGACTATTAAGTAAAGTTATCCTTTATTATAGCATATTATTTATATCTTGGTTGTTTTTATTATTATTAACAAACAGAAAAGACACAGACCCAGTGGAAAACTCAAAATTCAGTATAAATTAATGTAAGAATAAGATTTAAATAACTGTGAGTAAATACAAAGATCAGCAGCTGGATTATAAAGGTGGACATTAAAATGTTGGTATGCCCCAAACATGAACATAAGGGATGGCGGTATGAGGCAGGTAGTTATTATATGTGATTGCTGAGGTTAGCTTTTAGTTTGGGTAGAACATTAGGAATTCTTTTTTTTTCCACCAGAAATTTTCTCCATGAAAAAATTATTATCACAATGTTATATTTTATATTTTGTGTTATGGTGCTTCTTGAAGCAAATGTACATCAGTTTATTTTGATAGCCTGAAATTATTGCTGGAGCTTCTGAAAAAGATCTGATTTAAAAATCAAATAACCATTTAGGTAATAGGACATCTGAGTCCATTATGTGACAGCTAAATTGAAGAATCAATATGAATTCATTTTTGTTAATTTACATGAAATATGTGAGCTTACTTTTTGGTTTACATCTGATCCTTTTAAAATGTAAACCCTACAAGCCGTCATTAGTCTCATGTTTTCAGCATCATAGACCGGCAAAGCACTATTCCAAGGGATACATGCTGATTAATATTTAAAATAAAAGAAGCAAATTGTACATTCACAATTCAGCTTTTTTGTGTGTGTTCACCATTTCCTTTCTCCAGTTTTTTGTGTGTGTTCACCATTTCCTTTCTCCATCTTTTTATTTCGCTCTAACCCCACTCATCACCCTATGTGAGAATACACACATGTATGAGACCTTATAGACTTCATTGCATCAAGTGTGACAATGTGATTCTCAAGAAAGGCAGTAAAGCACACCCACCATTCAAACCTAATCCATATTTTTTTCCCTAGGAAATCCTGTCTAGTATTTTTTTCATTTTCTTGATATTGTGCCATTATTGAAAAGTAGTAAGAATGTCAGCCCCATGCCCAGCACAAAGAAGTATCAAAATGAAAATAGTACTTACATTCAACCATCATTGTTGAATGATGATAAGTCAACTTTTCACAACAGCAAAATATCTTGAAATAAGTAAAGAAACTTATTTTAAGTTTCTTGAAATCTGTCACTTTATCTACAGTGATTTCCAAAATGTGCCATATCCACCATAAGGATGCATAAGATACTTCCCTGGGTTGGAAAAAGAAAATATTCGATTTTCAGCATTTTTTTTACCTTACTTTAAATTTTCTATTTTTGGTTTGCTATAATATCTATATAAATCATCTGAATAAATTATTACAGATACATGCTTATATATTTAAAAAATTTTTTACCTATAAAATTAAATTTAATGGGCTAGCATTGATTAGTGAGCGTACAAAGGTTTTAGGTAAACATTTCTATAGCATTAGAACTGTTGATTGTGTTATGTGACCATTACCCAAAGTCAAATAATTTTCCCTCACCATATACTTGCCCCTCTTTGATCCCCATCCTATAACAGCCCTACCCTCTCCCCCTTGCCCTGGAAACCAGTTCACTTTTATCTATGTCCATAAGTCTTGGTTTTATATCCCACCTATGTGTGAAATTATATAGTTCTTAACTTTTTCTGATTTACTTATTTCACTTAGTATAATGTTCTTTTTTTATGACAGACAGAGAGAGTAAGAGAGAGGGACAGATAGGGACAGACAGACAGGAAGGGAGAGAGATGAGAAGTAACAGTTCTTCACTGCAGCTCCTTTAGTCTCCTTAGTTGTTCAATGATTGCTTTCTCTTATGTGCCTTGACCTACAGCAGATCGAGTGACCCCTTGCTCAAGCCAGCGACTTTGGGTTCAAGCTGGTGAGCCTTGCTCAAACCAGATGAGCCCACGCTTAAGCTGATAACCTTGGGGTCTCGAACCTGGGTCCTTGCGTCCCAGTCTGACGCTCTCTCCACTGCGCCACAGCTGGGTCAGGCAGTATGATGTTTTTAAGATTCATCAATGTTGTTGTAAATGGCAATATGTCATCATTTCTTAAGACTGAGTAGTATTCTGTTGTATATATATGTACCATATCTTTATCCATTTCTCTGTCGAAAGACACTTTGGTTGTTTTCATTTTTTACTGATTTAAGACCATGACAAAAAAAAAGGAAATTTAGACCTTTAAGAAAGTATATTAGAGAATTAAAGTAGAATTCAATCCAGAGAAAATGATGAGTAGTTAACTGCTGAAGTGCTTTAACTGTAAATTTTGTCTTTAAGCGGGAAATCCACTACAGTTCCCATATACCTTTCTAAATTCTTTTATCAGCAGGAAACATGCCACGTTTCAACCAAGTAGCCAAGGAGAATATAATGCAAGGGTTATTTACAAAGGAGTCAAGAGAGCTTAGAAAAAGCAAGAAGGGGTAGTAGTTTACTGGGGCTGGTCATCAGGTGTTAACTCATTACTACACCTGCCCTTAAATGGAATAGGAGGAAGCAGTTATGTATGTCTATGGAAAGGAACACCTGACAGAGACTGTAGCCTTTGGTTTGGGGACAGAGCCAGTTTGTGACTACAGCCTAAGGAAGAGCTAAGAGAGTGAACATCTTGACTATCCAAACTTTTATTGGTTTCTTCTTTTGGCCAAATCCAGTCAGAAGCCATTGGAGAAATTCCAGTTGTAGTTCATAAAGGTCAGCCTCCTGGGGAATAGTTTAAGAAAGATAAAGAGTGGAGTGTGGATCTGAGGGAACAAATTGAAATTTCCCTGCATTCCACTCCTCTTTCTACTCCTTTCCAGATGAAAAAAATGTCTCCTGGCCCTGGCCAGTTGGCTCAGTGGTAGAGTGTCGGCCTGGCGTGCAGAAGTCCCGGGTTCGATTCCCGGCCAGGACACACAGGAGAAGCGCCCATCTGCTTCTCCACCCCTCCCCCTCTCCTTCCTCTCTGTCTCTCTCTTCCCCTCCTGCAGCCGAGGCTCCACTGGAGCAAGGATGGCCTCTGCCCCAGGCGCTAGAGTGGCTCTGGTCGCAACAGAGCAATGCCACAGAGGGCAGAGCATCGCCCCCTGGTGGGCGTGCCAGGTGGATCCCTGTCCTGTCAGGTGCATGCGGGAGTCTGACTGTCTCTTCCCGTTTCCAGCTTCAGAAAAAAAAATGTCTCCCTAATACAAGGGATAACAAATCCCATTATTGCTATATCCTGTGAATTAATGTCAGTTTAGTCATATTCCCAAACAAAATCTAAAATGGTAGCAAACTTTAATATTCTTTATATGAAGTATTTAAACAAAAGTAGGGAAAGGGATTCATAAGTAATGTAAATTATAGCTGCCATAGTTTCATGACTTCTGTGGCTGCTCATGAGGACTTAGATGATAATTTCCTTTCCTTTCTTTTTTTTTCTTTTCTTTCCTTTTTTTAAAATTAAGACAGACTCCCATATGCACCCCAACCAGGATCTACGTAGGAAGCCCCCTATGCAGCAATACTTTGCCCATCTGAGGAGTTGCTCTGGTGCTCCACAACTGAGCTATTTTTATTTTCCGAGGCAGAGGTCATGGAGCCAACCTCAGTGCCAGGGGTCTACCCAACTGAGCCAATCAAGCCATGAATTGTGGAGGTGGAGAGAAGGAGGAAAAAAGAGGGGGTGGGAAGGATGCAGAAGCAGATGGGTCACTTCTTCTGTGTGCCTTGATCAGGAATTGAGCCTAGGACATCCACACACTGGGCCAATGCGCTACCACTGAGCTATCCAGCCAGGGCCTTTTTTTTTTTTTTTTTTTTTTTTTTTTTTTTAGCTAAACTCATGCAATGTGTAGCCTATGCTCTGGCAGTAACTAGTCTGTATAGTATTCTTTACCTGGTGCTGCATGATCCTGTGGTAGATGCCTTTGATTAGTTAGCTTTTATTGGATTGGCTCATTGTTCTGTTGTCCAGCCTATTTCAGAAGTGAGGTACTCCAGAAAAAATCTTCAAGTTCCAGATATGGCTCATTTCATTGTATGGCAGTGGGATAATTTCCTGTAGGTAAATAACACCAATCACTTCAACCATTATTTGGTCCCTTTCTCTACCAGTATATTCAACAGCTTAAGGAGCTCATATTGGCCAGAGTGCAGACTCAGTTTCCAATTTAACAAAGCCATGATTATGTTCTCTAGTTGGAAGAACTTCTCACAAGGAAAATAGTACCCTTCTACTCACAGAGTCTGAGGTGAGAGACAGAAAGCAACTATTGCTTCAGTGAGTTATTTTCTGACAGATTTCATTCTTATTTCCTTTTGTGATTCCTAAACCTGTGCATTCTATCTACAGGAGATAGGATATCACACTTTGGATACGGGTATATAACATCCTGGGGGATGACATCCCAAATCTATACATTGTATCCCAAATTTTGCTCCTGCAGTCTTGAGCAGATTATTCTATTGTATCAGGTCAGCTATTCTCAGATGGTGAGGATGTGAGACCAGGGGTATTTTGGGTGAGCACAACGTCATATTTCTTTTGCCATGAATTATTTTCCTTTTTTCTAAGGTCAGATTTTGTCAAAATTCAAGAAAAATAAGGATTTTATAAGTCTACAAATGGTGGTGCTGGCAGAATTGTAGCCAGAGAACACAAATTCCAGATATCTCTCTCTTCCTGTAAGAAGACATTTTTCCTCACAATGATGAAAGTGGTCTAATAAAATCAACCTCACACCAGTTAGTCAACAATGATGCCATGTGAATGGCTTTGGGTTCTCTTCTGTTATTAGAAGGTTGCATAGCCATAACTACAGTGTGTCCGTCAAGTCATGGTGCACTTTTGACCTGTCATAGGAAAGCAACAGAAGACAATAGAAATGTGAAATCTGCACCAAATAAAAGGAAAACTCTCCCAGTTTCATACCTATTCAGTGCAGTTTGATGTGGGCTCACGCACAGATTTTTTAGGGCTCCTTAGGTAGCTATCCCGTATAGCCTCTACAGACTCATCACTGACTGATGGCCTACCAGAACAGGGGTTCTCCACCAAACTGCTGGTTTCCTTCAACTGCTTATCCCACTGAGTAATGTGGTGGCTCTTCGTTATAAACATGCTTGCACTTTGGTCACAGATTCTAATTTAGCGAGCCACAGAACACACTGAACTTTCCTCTGTACCGTCCACATCTCAACTGGCATGGCCGTGGGCTGCTCCACTGTATACATGGTGTCACATCATCATCTGCATATGCGCACATGCTGCCACATCATCCTACAGAAACTGGGAGGGTTTTCCTTTTATTTGGTACAGATTTCACATTTCTATCGTCTTCTGTTGCTTTCCTGTGATGGGTCAAAAGTGCACCATGACTTTACGGACACACTGTATATTAACTGTGGTGCAAGTTCATGTCAAATATATGCATAGTCTTCATATTAGTTATCCTGACCTTTAGTACATTTTCCTCCATTGAATACCTGGAAAAAGATTTACTGAAAAAAAGAGACTTGTTGACAGTTATAGGAAGGATAATTTTGTCCATCTGAGTGTTTGGAGGTTTCTCTGCAGGGGAAGCCCTTCCTGGAAGATTATATTGAACATTAATATCCACTTCTGCATCTATTTTGAGGAGACCACTTATACACTTCTCTCATCAGACTTACTGTTATTAATTTTTTATTCTTGTTCCTTTAAATCTCTCACCTGCTCCCCAAACTGTTAGCTACTGCTCATGGAGTTGTGTAGGTCCCTACCTCAAGTCCTTTCTCTGTTCATACATTATTCAAGTTGCCTCTCTGAAGTCTGCCTTGTAGGTAGGGATCTTATCTCACCTACTGATTCTCAGGACCACCCCTGAGTAGAGCTGTAAAGTAGCAGCTTCCAGCAGGTCTAGTGTTGAGAGTAGAATCCTATTTAATCTAGACTTGAACTGTTTCTTACTTCATTAACCAGTCATAGGACGTTCCCCTGACAGTAACACTGAGTGAGAAAGTCATCCCTCAGTAACCCCACAGAGAGGGAACTAAGGAAATAAATACTTCAACTTCATTAATCTTCTGTCTCCTAACACATCTCAGTAGCTTCCCAACCAAAAATCAGAAGGGAGGGGAGCCTGGTTGATGTGAACATAAAAGTTAGCAACCTATGGGGACTGGAAGGCTTAAAAAAAATAAAGGATTGCTGGTTCATATGGTAGTTCTATTCTTAATTTTTTGAGGAACCACCATACTTTCTTCCATAATGGTAGCACTAATTTACATTTTCAAGAACATTGAATGGAGGTTCCTTTTTCTCTACAGCCTCTTCAGCATATGTTATTATAAGTTTTGTTTAGAATAGCTAATCTAATAGGTGTGAGGTGGTATCTCATTGTAGTTTTGATTTGTATTTCTTGAATAGTTAGCAATGATATACACACAAAACTTGAAAACACTGGTACATAAAGACACATGCACCTCCATGTTCATCACAGCATTGGTCACGGTGGCCAAGACATGGAAACAGCCAAAATGTCCTTCAGTAGAGGATTGGATAAAGAAGATGTGGTACATATATACTATGGAATACTACTCAGCCATAGAAATGATGACATAGTATCATTTACAACAGGGATGGACCTTGATAACATTATACTGAGTGAAATAAATAAATCAGAGAAAGCTAAGAACTGTATGATTCCATACATAGGTGGGGCACAAAGTTGAGACCCATGGACATAGACAGGGGTGCAGTGGTTACCAGGGAGGAAGGAGGAGTAGAGAGGGAGGGGGATGGGGGAAGAGGAGGGGCTAAAGAGAAACAAAATATAGGGTGACAGAAAAGGATTTGACTTTGGGTGATGGGTATACAGCATAATCAACTATCCAAATGATGTGGAGATGTTTTTTCTGAATCTATGTATTTTGCCCAGTGTCACCCTGTTAAATTTAATTGTCGAAAGAATGAAAGAGAGGGAGAGAAAGAAAAAAAAAAGAAAGAAAGAAAGAAAGAAAAAAGAAAGAAAGAAAAAAAAGAAAGGAAGGAAGAAAAGGACATTCAGCACAACTATCATTAACAAAGCCTCATAATCCAGCAGTAGATTTAATTACATGACTTAAAATACTTCAGGGTATTTGACATGATTCATTTTTCTGCTTGTACTTAATTCAGAATTATTTTATAATTGTTAATTGCAGATTTTGCGAAGGGGGTTTTTACTTTTCAGACATGGAATCATAACAACCAAGAAATAGTTGCATCACATTTTCTGTGACTAATATTAGTTAACAAATTAGATATTTTTTGCTGCTTTATAATAAATAAAATATTCTAGTCAAAAATTATTTTTAAAATGTTTCTACTTCCATAATTAGATGTACATTCAATGAATGCAGTATTTTATATATTTTTTTTGGTCAAAAGATTTTTATTTTTTTCAGAATTGATGAATCATATCTGGGATGATATATCAAGTGCTGAGTTTATTATTGTGTATCTTAGGAACAATTTCTAATGAATGTAGGTTTATGTAAGGGACTTCTTTAAAATGGCCATTGTTTCACTTTGATGTCCCCTTACAAAGGGCTTCTGAAAGCATCTTCAAGTCATACTGATGTTTTTCTTTCCAAAGAATTCATGGGCTTTTGTTTTGTTTATTTTGTTTTTTGGTAATGTATGCAGAAGTAGGGGGGATGGAGAGATTTCCTCTTCAAAGCTGAAACTAAGGCTGTCACTGGAGGAATTGCAAGTTGAGGATTACTATATTTAAATTCTTTTAATGAGGAAGCTCATTCTTAATAGAGAAGGAAATATGTACATATTTTATCATGATTTTATTACCTTTATAAGTAAATACTTTATAAGTTGGGTCAGTTGTTTCCAGAAAGCATTGATAACACTAACACAAGGCAGACAACCTCTTACTGTATATAAGGTTAATATTGGCTTTAATAGATGCATAAATGTTCTGTAAGGATGCCTGTGAAAGAAAAGTGAAAACTTATATTAATACAAGGATTTGCTTTTTCCTAAAATGAACCAAGGACTTTGCTACATGTGCTTGCTTATCTACTAATTGTTTTCCCTCCCTCCCTCCCTCCCTCCACATTTCCTTCCTTCCTTCCTTCCTTCCTTCCTTCCTTCCTTCCTTCCTTCCTTCCTTCCTTCCTTCCTTCCTTCCTTCCTTCCTTCCTTCCTTCCTCCCTCCCTCCCTCCCTCCCTCCCTCCCTCCCTCTCTCCTTCCTTTCTTCATTCCCCTCCTTCCCTCCTTCCCTCCCCTATTTACAGGGCAGAAACACTAGAGGGGCGGGGTGCAGCAGAGCAAGCACCTGAGTGCTGGCCAGGGGGTGCCCTGCTTGCCACCTTCCCCACCTTTCCCAGAGGCCTCTCTACATAGCTGAGGTTCTCCAGGGGGAACAGGCTGCCCACAGGATGCTGGCCAGGATGAAATCAGGACGCACCTCAAGGTGTCTGTGATGTCCCAGCCACAGGGCAGAGGCGTGCACACACCCTCCTTGTCCTCATCTGTCCTGCAGGCCACAGGGCTCCCACAGGGCTTCCCTCCCACGTGCGGTTCACAGTGGACAATGTTCAGACTCACACGGGGCTGTCTTAGGCCTGTACCTGTACTTGTCCTAATTGTTTTCTTATCTGTAAATTGGAACAGATTTTGTTGGGAAATTTTCCTAAGGACTAACCACAATTCTTTATTTGTCTTCTTCTACCTGCTTGTCATCTTATGTACATTAAGACATTAAGAAACTTTTCTTCCTTCAGGGATTCCACCCAACATTGATCTCTCTTTTTTTTTAAATGCTTCCAGCATCCACTAACTTTATTTTATAACTGTCTCTATAAAAGCCAGGTTATATCCATTTTCACTGAAACCAGGCTTTTGATTAATGTGAGGCTAAAATCTATTAGGTAATGTTGAGCTGATTTAGAAAACACAGATAATGCTGAAGAATGTAAAAGCCCTAAATCTAACAAGTCACTGCTGCTCTTCATTGGTGACATAGTCATCATACACGTCATTAACTATTTTCTTAATGGAAATGAGTTTATTTTGTAACATTGTTTCATGACCCCTTTTCCCACTTAGGTTATATGAACATCTACATTTTCATTGCTCAATTTTAATTGCTGCATTGTTTTCTTTGTATAGATACCACAGTATATAATATTTAGCATATGTATATATAGAAAGAGATAATATATATATTTATATATATACTATTTGCCTGCATGTACAAACATAATACTTTAATCATCAATGCATATAAAACTGTAGGCATATTTATATTTCTTGGAATATATTTTTAAAAATAATTCTTGAATCATAAATTATAAGCTATGTTTTATTATCTTATATAGAATATTATAGGTGTGATATGGGCATTTAACATTTTCTTTAAACAACACTGTGTAGTTATTTAAATATTTTATAGAAGAGTTTATGGGTAATAAGGGCAAAGTAATTTGTCCGTGATTGTAAGGCTGATAACTGCCGATATTTAGGCAGCCATACTTTGTATTATTATTGAGAATCATTTGTAATAGTTATACAAACTATTATTTTTTTTAGAAGTTAAAACATTGGGAATTGAAAAGAAGTTAATCACATGCTCACTTTATTTAAATGTTTTCTTTTAACTATCTGCTTAGCATCCGATTTGTGATCTCATTAAAATCCCCTAAACCCACAGTTCCCATACATTTTTATTGTGTGCCATTATCAGTAAACATTTTTGAGCTTGTACTGATGTATATATATTATATTTACTTATGATGTAGCTACATATTATTTTCAACCCAAATATTAAATTCTAGTGAGGACTAATATTTAATATAAAAATATGAAGTAGAGGTTGACTTCTTTTTTGAATACTACAAGCAATAATTTTATGCACCTCTGAGTTGAGAAAAAGCTCTATTTGAATTATTCTATTCATCAGTCTTTTGATGGAAGAACTAGATTATCTCAAGTTTCCTTCTATTCTTTTTATTTTATTCGCTGATTGAATGAACAGTGCCAGGCACTTGGCTGAGTCAAAGTTGAGGCAGAATGTATTGGTGAGTCCTCATAGATTAATGGGGAAAGAGCAAAGCACTCTGAAATTATAATCAAGAGAGTCATTCATTCTCTCATGTAAATTATGCAGTGTGTACACAGCAGTCACTCCTTACCCCAAAAAGAAATATTTTAAGACCCCTAGTGGATGCCTGAAACAGCAATAATACCAAAACCTATATATAGTTTTTCCTGTACATACATACTGTTATTAAAGCTTAATTTATGAATTATGCAAAATAAAATGGTAGCAATAAAACCAATAAGAGAGCAATTATAATACTATAATATACTATTAGGTCTTGTGAATATGGTCTCTTTCTAAATATCTTATTGTACTGTCCTCACCCTTCTTAGTCTTGTGACTAGATGAGATGATACAGTACCTAAATATGGGATGAAGTGAAGTCCTCAAAATGGCACACAATTTAAAATTTACAATTCACTTATTTCTAGAAGTTTCTATTTAATGTTATTGGTTCACAGTTGACCACAGATAAGTTAAACTGAAGAAGGTGAAAATGGATGAAGGGGGACTGCTGTACCTGATCAGCTAATGACACACCCCCAAGTGTCACTCAGACACCCGTGTTACTGTCTTCTTGTGCTGTCTCTGATGTTTTCAGTAGCTTCAAAGGTTGACATTGCAAGGGCAAGAATATGGTAAATCACAATGGGAAGTTGTTATGGACATGGCCTGGAATTGGATCATATCATCAGTTATGAGACCACACTTAACTGCAAGGGAGACTGGACAACACTTCATAGCTGTGTGCCCAGGAAGAAGAGAAACTGGGATAGTCCAATAGTTAGACTTTCCGCCATAACAAATGCAATTGAAAGGCATAGTAAACACTAGAGATAGGCAGTAGTTGATATAATGTGGCATACTGTTTGACAACACACTTTTTAAATAAGTAAAATGAGTACAGTCTAAAATAATGGTAAAATGTATAGTATAGTAAATACATAAACTAGTAACAGTTGTTTATGATCATTATCAAGTATTATGTACTGAACATGATTGTATGTAAGTACTGTAATTTTAAGCAACAGTTAGTTAGCTTATACTACCTCACCATAAACTTGTGAGTGATGTGTTGCTTTATGACCTTAGGATGACTGTGACATCATTAGGCAATAGGAATGTTTCAGTTTTATCAACACCATTTGGGACCAGTGTCATATATGTCAGTGATTTTCAACCGCCAGTCTGCAGTTGATATTATAATCTTCATACAACCTCAGGGTGGTTTACTCTTTTGCAGACTGACACTGGCCCACAGACTGGCAATTGAAAACCACGGATAACATATGGTCCATCATTGATTGAAATTTCATTAGGTGACTCATGACTTTAATGTCATTTAATAGTCAGATTAATTATTTAACATTTTTTATGATTTCACCATATAATTAGGAAGAAGATAACTTACTGCATAGTATATTAATCTATTTTTGTAGTCCAAACCAGCTTTGGATTTGGGATATTTTTGTTTGTATTTAAATCAATAATCAAGATGTCTCTATTACATTTGCCTACTAGAGTAGAAAATTCGTGCACATACTTTAATGACAGTTCTTTTTGTTTTTTTACTTTGTGGGGAGAAAATGGTATTTTATGGATATGTAGGTTTTTTTTTTCTTTAAACTATGTAGAAGAAACTTAAAGGGATTTGCAGATATATATAAGTATAGGTGTTCCTATATATGCAACATACCATTGTCAATAGATAGTATTATATAGTCTGATTATGTTCCTTACTTCAGAATTAGAAGACTCTTGAGAGAATGCTAGAAATATTTTTTAACACTTTCTTTAGAAACAAAACTTAAAAGAAACCCTAGAAATGGACAGTATCTTAATACCTATCTAAGTCCAAGTTCTCACCCACAGCACAGATTCATCCAAAGCCAGCTCCAACAACTCCATTTTATTTTAGGAACAATAAGCTTACAGTATCCCAAGGGATCATGTTACTGTTAGAATTTTATTTCTTAAGTTGAGCAAAATATGCTGTTTCATAAAATTCCTGCCATCATGTCTATTTTGCTTCTTCAAGTGAATAAGACTCTTTATAAACTTTAAGGGATAACTTTTAAAATAGTTTGATATGGACATATATATCTTTTTTACTTTAAGTATTTCCAGTTCTTATATATAAGAGGATTTCCAGGCTAATACCCTCTCCAGATACTCATATATGAAGATCCTTAGAGGTGCCCATTCTCTTTTAAAATTTGACTCATGCCATTCCAAAGTCAGAATAGCCTTCCCCATAGAATAATCAACTGGAAAGTCAACTGTATATTAGTACTAGTAATTCCATTTTTTAAAAATTTTTATTTATTGATTTTTGGAGAGAGGGAAGGAGAGAGAGAGAGAGAAACATTGGTTTGTTTCACTCATTTATGCATGCATTGGTTGATTTTTATATGTGCCCTGATTGGGCATTGAACTTACAACCTTGGCATATTATAATGATGCTAAATTAGCTGGCCAAAGTGGTAATTATAACGATGTTTTATAATTATAAAGGTCAAGAGGGAGACTTTTATTGTTTTATTCTAGTTTTGACTATATTATGTTAGTACAGAATTTGTATTTTATGAAATATTATGATATTATTTTCATATACATTATATTCTTTAAGTTCCTACAGTATTTAAGGTAATCTGGGTTTAAAGTTTCCCTCTAAAGTATTGGAAATAAAATTCTATTAGGCTAACATGTTAAGAGTTATCCTTTAGAAAGATACTGGAAGAGTCAGGACCAGAAACACATTTCTTTCACTTTAACTTAATATCATTGTGAAGAATAAGTTAAGGGTACATTAGGAGTGTCTAGAACCTTGTTTTATTATTATATGTTAACATACATGGAGACATGTGTGTGCACCTCCCAGCACACAGACATATATTGAAACAGATATTTTATAGGTAATAAGGATGTTAGTGAAGTGACTACTCGGAGGAAATTGTAAGAACATTAGCCTGTGTATTGAATCCTGAGCTCTCTCTCTGGTTTTTTTGGTTTGTTTGTTTGTTTTGTTTTGTTTTTGAGAGAGACAGAGAGAGTGTCAGAGACAGGGACAGATAAGGACAGACAGACAGGAAGGGAGAGAGATGAGAAGCACCAGTTCTTCATTGCGCACCTTAGTTGTTCATTGATTGCTTTCTCATATGTGCTTTGACCCGGGGGCTACAGCAGAGCGAGTGACAATTTGCTCAAGCCAGTGACCTTGGGCTTCAAGCCAGAGTTCTTTGGGCTCAAGCCAGCAACCATGGGTCATGGCTATGATCCTACACTCAAGCTGGCAACCCTGCGCTCAAGCTGGTGAGTCCACGCTCAAGTTGGTAAGCCCACGCTTAAGCCAGTGACCTTGAGGTTTTGAACCTGGGTCCTCCCTATCCTAGTCCAATGCTGTATCCACTGCACCACTGCCTGGTCAGGCTGACCTTTCTTAATAAACAGTCAAGCCAAGGTATTGGTGTGAAGTCCCAGTTATGTAGTACATAGTCTCCAAATGTACCTTGACCTTTGAAATTATATGTCACTACCATGAAAATTCTTTTTACTTATGCTTTGACAAAGAAATCACATTGGTTATGGAGATAAAGGATTATCAACCTTTCCTGCTTTTACAAGGATATAATGGCCATAAGTATGTGAAATCTCAAAACAATTAATTGATGTAAAAAAGAACTAATCTTGGTTCTGTCTTCAAAAGTTTTATTTTGCACAATTTTATCTGCCCAGTGTTCAACTTTATCTTATCTAACAAGTATGTTAAAAAATATTTCAGAGGGAAGTTTTACTTTTGGTAGTTTGTATTATATGATTATTAAGACTTAATGGTTAGCAAGGTCATGTTATATGTCTAGACTTGAAAGGAAACATGTAACATTGAGTTAATGAATTAAAATAGGTTGTTTAGTATAGTGTATGGTTTGTAAATAAACGGTAAATATTTGATGGATATATTATTAAGCCAGTATACAAATAATACACTTTAGAGTCAAATTCAACATATGGGCATATTTATTTAGTTTATTATCTGTGTTTTTATGTTTGTGTGTTTTATAGCTGTTATTTCAAGAAACCAAGAAGGGCCAGGAGAAATGGGAAAGGCTGTGCTGATTCCTAAAGATGACCAGGAGAAAATGAAAGAACTGTTTAAAATCAATCAGTTTAACCTTATGGCCAGTGATTTGATTGCCCTTAACAGAAGTCTGCCGGATGTAAGATTAGAAGGGTGAGTTTATGTGTGTTATGTAATCTTATATATTTCAGAATATCTCAGACCTTCTGTTAACTCAGATCACTTATGTTCTAGAAGTGTGTGGTTCTGAATAACTGTGCCATAGTCAGAAAGTACTGTGCATGCATATGATAAGAAATGTGAACTGTTTTCTTCTTTAGCAGAGCAAAATATGTTATGTGAAAAAAAAAATTGCAAAGCACACAGCCTAAAAGGTTTTTCTTTATGAGATTTTTTTTCTTTTCTTTTTCTTTACTTTATCTTCTGTAGAATAAACATGCTCTTTAATAGATTATTTTCTTGCCATCATACAAAGCTCTTACACTTTGATTTGAAAAACTATATGCTTTGCTATTCTAACATAAAAGTAGCTAATTGCCTGTGTGATTCTTTGACCCTTTAAAAGTATTTATTATGGGTTTCAGAAATTTATGCTGCCATTTATAATTTGAATGCCCAGTTATTTGCCATGGAGGAAATAATCACGTGGAAATAATAACATTGCATGGAAAACTAAGTTGAAAAATTCAATGTGTATGTGATTAACTGTAAGCCATGCTTTACTTTAGATAGTTGAGCATATTTTTAATGGATGTCATAAAATTACATATTTATTTGTAGTATTGTTATTCTAGTATATAGCTCTTAAAAAGCAAACTCTTGGAAGTGAGAAAGATTTGCTTTGAGATTTTAAAAATTTCCACATTTACGGCTGTTTTCCAGAATACACTTCTATGTAAATAGAAGTTTTTCTTTTAGCATGTAATGACTTTTTCTATATACAACAAAATTATGATTACTGTAAATAAAATTTACCACATATAATTGGTTATATTACATTAGTGGTATTCAATATTATTATGTCAACATCATAATACTGAATCTGTTTTTTTTTCTTCCTTTTTGAATTACTTGAAATAAGCCCAATGTAGAGTAACTAAAACCTTATGGAGATAGTAAGCTGAGTTATAAAAAGGTTCATTTGGTAGCCAAATAACAGGTTTGTACAATCTTGTATGCTTTGGAATGTCTCTCTCAACAAAACCAGAAATAACTATAATTATGGATGTTTTTGGTCCCCAGAAAGTGGTTAAAACATCAAATATTACATTTGTGCTTTCCAAATGGCTAAATGACTTTAGGTCATTTTATCCATATTTGTATGTTTTTGTTTACATATATAGAAATACTGCATTTTAAAAAGCACCAAAAGCATATTCTTCTGATTAATTTGTGTATTTCATATGTTGAGTTTTTAATGTTATAATGTTGCACTTATTACTTTGTTTTTTACACAATATTGTAATAAAAATGGTTAAATGTGATAATTAGGCATTCAGGAAAACCATGTAAGTGCTAGTTCAAATTTTTTAAAAAATCTTTATTATCAACTATTGGAACATAAATAAATTAAATTTTATGTCAGATCTGGGGTGATTAAGGTAAGAATAATTTTAGTATACAGTCAATACTTTTTTAAAAAATAATATCTTCATTGAAAATATTTGTGACCAGTGCTATATCTTCTTATTTGAATCACTTATATTAAGTATTTGAATAATTAAGCCTTAAACTGTGGAATGATTCAGCAATGTAAAAATTAAGGATTCAAATTGCTTAGTATTAAAAAGTTTACGAAATTTCATGCTTACTTTGGATAACATGGCTTAAAGTTTGAGATTTTACAAATAATCTGTGAAATAATGTTAGTGAAATAAATTGTTTCCCATTTCATTTTTATATCACGCCACATATATACTATCATTTAAGATATATATATATATATAAATACACACACACACATATGTATTATTCAAATTTCCTAGACAAATCATAAAGTGTGTGTGAGGTTCACTGGGGACATTTGCAGGTCATCTTGAGTAACTCAGTTGTGTGACTGCCTTAGAACAAATGTTGAAAACCATACTATGAATTAGATATTCAAATTATTATTTACAAGAAGTCAAAATCTATTAATACTCATTTTATGAAGGAAACTTTTATTTTCAATTTTGGTGTTAGTTTGTTTAATTTTTGAAGAGTTAGATCTTAAAAAAATGGGGATACGCTAAGATAGCTTTAATAATGACTGATCTAAATTGTATGCAATATAAAAAGATTAAATTCACAATTAATTAGTTTAAAAAAGCTTTAGTGGAAAACTTGAATTGATATTTATTTAGAAAATATCCACACTGCTCAGTGAATTTATTCAAATATCTCAGCATTATACTAGATATACCCTCAATTGGCTCAATTGAATGCAGAAAATTGTCCATTACTTTAATGTTGTATTTGCCTTTTGTATCAGTCTCCAAATATTTGATGTTTTCAGAGGAATAAATATAAACAAATAGATTATGTTTTTATAGAGAAGAGACTAGATGAAAGTGTTTTTACTTGGAGGCAATTGTGATGAGATATCAGGAGAAATTGAAGTTAATTTCTGAAATGTCCATCCCTAGAGATGCCTGAGTACTTAGTATATTAATCTACTTGTTCACTTTATTTAATTTATTAATATTTATAATTCATTTACATATAATCTTTAATTCTTTGAGGTACATGAAATAATTGTGTCACAAATAGTCATGGTAGTTGGATATGTTAAGTGCAATCGAACCTGAAGGTCTTGTTACCTGTCATACTTTCTTAAAGGCCCTCATTGTCTGAGATTCTTGTTGAAGTCTATATATATGTATAAATTAAATTCCAGCCAGATGTAACCAATCTTCTCTCTCTTTTACCCATCCTCCATAAATTTTAAAAAAATTGCAATGTCCTAAAAATTTGATTCAAATCTTTGAGAAAAACATTATCCACCTTGGTGACAGAAGAAGACTTGACATTGGTTAGTGAACACATAATGTAATATACAGATAATATATTACAGAATTATATACTTGAAGCCTATATAATTTTACTATTTAGTGTAACTCCAATAAATTCAATAAAATATTTTTAAAACAATTTTAGGAAAGCATTATTAACCTGATGTGTTGATACATCAGCATTAGGGATTGTTATAATTTTCCTCATTAATTATGGGTCTAAGTTTTATAAATTTATATATTTTCAATTTAAGAATAGAATCTACTTTCAGAAAGTATATATAATTTTGTTTAGTTTTTAAAATAAGATTTTTGTGTTACTAGAAAGAGAAATGAGAATTACCAAACCAAAGAAACCTATTAAAAGATATTAAACACATTATTTTTGAGCACCTAATATGATAATATGTGCTAAGTACTATTCTATGTGCTAGGGATATAGCAGTAAACAACATTAAGTTCTTGCTTCATTGAACTTTGAACAAATTAAAGGATGAGGAAAAGTAAAAGAGAATAGAACAGTGAGCAAAAGCCTTTTTGAGAAACGTACATATAAGTAAATTGAGTGACTCTTAAGCACCTAAACATGATAATTTATTTTTACTAATACACAGAGTTGTTAAATAATTACATTTATATAAAATTATAATTATATAAAAGCAACAGTAAACAATGAGTAAATGCATAGCTGCATGCATGCATGTTTGTGTGTGTGCGTGTGCGTGTTTGTACTATTTTTTTGAAAACAGTGCTTAAATTTTATTTCCATGAAAGTCAGCAAAAATCACATTTTGGTTAAGTAAGGTTTTGGTAGCCAATTTATCCCATGCTCTGTGCTTTCCTGGAAGTAGAGAAAAGGGTATGCCTATGATCATAATCGGTAAGGTGGGTCCATGGCTCTCTTCCATTAATTACAAAATAAATAAAGAAAACAAAAAGCCAACTTTGGAGGTTTTTTAAGTAATTTTGGGGAAAATCTCTACACATGGAACCAAAACACACAGATCTAATATCTATAGCTTACTATTGGGTCTTGGATGAGTAATTTCTTTTTTTTCTTTTCTTTTTTTTTTTTTTTTGGTATCAGAGACAGAGTGAGAGACAGAGAGAGGGACAGATAGCAACAGACAGACAGGAAGGGAGAGAGATGAGAAGCATCAGCTCTTCATTGTGGCTCCTTAATCTCAATTGTTCATTGATTGCTTTCTCATATGTGCATTGACTGGGGGGCTGCAACAGAGAGAGTGACCCCTTGCTTAAGCCAGTGACCTTTGGGCTCAAGCCAGCGACCATGTGGTCATGTCTACGATCCCATGCTGAAGCCAGTGACCCTGCATTCAAGCTGGTGAGCCCACTCTCAGGCCAGATGAGCCCACGCTCAAGCTGGTGACCTCGGGGTTTTGAACCTGAGTCCTTCGTTTCCCAGTCTGACTCTCTATCCACTGTGCCACCACCTAGTCAGACAGTAATTAATTTTCTAAGCTTTAGATTCAGTTCACTGATTAAATGAAATAATCAGTGAATCAACCAATCAACAGGTCTTTGTCTCTTACCTAATACAGGCTCAGCTTTGAGAATAACTATAAATGGATATATCAGACACTGTCTATGAGGATATAAGAAATGTATTTACCTAAACAAATAACTACAGTATTGGATGAACACAGCAATGATTGCAAAAATGACAATGAAAGATTAGGATTGTGCTGAGTTACTAGTGAAATTTTTATAATTATTATAATTATTCTGTGAATTTTCTCATGCCTTAGGCTCCTTTTTATACTAAGCATGCTTTTTAACTAACTTTTTAAACACTCAGCTTCTCCATTTACTCTGCATTCTTTTTGAATAAGAAATTATAAGTAATTATTGGGTGTATGTTTATTTTTTTAAAGCTGTGGGAATTAAAAATTAAAGCAAAATGTTAAGGTTCTTTAGCATTTATTTGTGTTCAGACATTTAATAGCACTACAAATTCTGTTGTTGAGTTATTTGAAGGTTATAATGCAGCTGGCATCTAAATGTATTTAATCAGGGAAAATAAGAAAATAAGAAATTAATTTTAGCTGTTTATATTGTAGACCAAATAAGTATTTCTTACGTATGCAAATTGATAAACAGAAAAGCACTAGCCATCTTGCATTATTAGTGGAAGAAGAGCAGCAGCATACAAATTCTGATATGTTTCCCTTAAAAACAAAGTTTATTTACTACATAAAATGGAAACAAACCATTGTATATATTTTTCTGTGCTCAATTTCATAAATGTACCTGTTTATGTGGATTGCCTTCCTCATGAATTAAAATGTGATAAATGTAACTGATTGCACAAAGGAGAAATAGAAAATGAGAATATTAATTGGATTTTTGATCTCTGTTCCACATCTTTTCTTTTTAATTTAAGAATTACTACAACTTTTATATGCTGACATAAATTTTGCCTGTAAAGATAATTTTTATAATACTTTGATTTATGGAATATGCTCATGTGTGGAATTAATTTCACCACCCAAATTGAAAGTGGTGAGTAAAATATATGTATATGTGTGTTTATATATGCATATAAATATATATATATACATGTATATTTGAAGATGATAGGGATGATAGCTATGATTATTATTATTTTGGCAATAATACTGCTATACTATAATTTTTCTTTCAAATAAAAAAATTGAGTAAAACATTACTTGGTATGCTCTCAGGGACATGTTCATACACTCTGTGGTCAGGATAAATGTTGCATAACTTCATTTACACTATTACTTTAATTTTTTAACATTGTAACAAATATTCAAATTATAACAAGTATCATCTGAACAGTTTTAACCATATGGTTTATTAGTGTTAAATATGAAGGGATCAGAATATACCAGCCCCAAATATACCACTTTGGCATAAAGATGATTTGAACTGAAGGCAGTAGAGAAAAAACAGTTCTCTTCTCTCCCTATGTGCGTATAAGCAAGGCATAAATTTACCTGGTGAGGTGTCTCTCTTTCTTGAACCAGGGAGGGAAGAGCACTGGTTGTTCCCTTTATCACTAGACATACGTATGGTGCTGAGAGGACTCTGCCTAATCTACACCTTACTAAATAACTCTTATCTTCTGTTAGTTTTCCTATATATTTGTTTTCCCACATTTTACTACCCATAGAAGCCCAGACACCTTTTCTGTATTGTCTCTTCTCTACATTTTATCACTGTAATTAAAATGATATCCAAGCACTGAAGATTAACCACTTCTTTGAGTCTTCTTTGTCTTCTTTTATTTTCTCTGAAGGTCTTCATATACATAAAAACCAAAATATATATATATATATTTTTTATTTTTTATTTTTTAATTTTTTTTATTTATTTTTAGAGAGGAGAGAGAGGGAGAGAGAGAGAGAGAGAGACAGAGAGAGAGAAGGGGGGAGGAGCTGGAAGCGTCAACTCCCATATGTGCCTTGACCAGGTAAGCCCAGGGTTTCAAACCAGCGACCTCAGCATTTCCAGGTCGACAATTTATCCACTGCGCCACCACAGGTCAGGCCAAAATATATTTTTTAATTAATTTTTTTTTCTTTTCTTTTCCAAGTGTGAGGAGGGGAAGATTGACAGACAGATTCCTGCATGCGCCTGGACTAGGATCCACCAGGCAACCCCATTCTGGGGCCTATGCTCTGCCCATTTTAGGCCACACTCACAACTGGGCTATTTTTAGCACCTGAAGTGGAAGCTCCATAGAGTCATCCTCAGGGCCCAGGATATGTGCTCCAACCAGTTGAGCCATGGCTGTGGGAGGAGAAGAGAGAGAGAGAAGGGCAGAGAGGGGTGGAGAAGCAGATAGTTGCTTCTCCTATGTGTCCTGACCAGGAATCAAACCTAGGACATTCACATGCTGGGCCGATGCTCTACCACTGAGCCAATAAGCCAGGGCCCCAAAATATTAACATCAAATAAAATCTATATGCCTTCTCTCCTGTTACCCTTTTTTTGACAGTTAAATTTGTAGGCTCCAAGTACAAAACCCACGAGAGTAGAGGAAAGGTTTTGCCTTTTCCCATACAAGTATATTAACATCATTGTATATAACCAATCTTCAGAATTCTTTTCAAATTGCAAAACTGAAACTCTAAGCCTGTTAATAACTCCACATTGCTTCCTATCTCTAGTCTCTGACAATTAACATTCTAATTTCTGTCTTTGAGTATGACGACTGTTAGTAGGTTATAGAAGTGGAAAAATACAGTGTTGCGTATTTGTGACTGGCTTAGTATAATGTTCTCAAGGTTCATCCATGTTGTAGCATATGTCATAACATTCCATTATTTGTACACATCACTTTTGTTTATAGCTTCATCCACTGAAGAACACTTGGGCTCTTTCATCTTTTGGTTACTGAGAATAATACTAGTATCAACATGTACTTACAAATATCTCTTTGAGACCCTATTTTCAATTGTTTTGAATATATATTTAGAAGTGAAATTGCTGGATCATATGCTAATTCTATTTTTAATTTTTTGAGGAAGTACCATGCTGTTTTTCACAGAGGCTATACCATTTTACATTCCAGTGCACAAGGGTTTCAACTTATGCATATATTTGTCAACACTTTTTATTTTCTGTTTATTTTTTTTATGGTAGCTTTCTGAATGGTGTGAGGTGGTAGCTTTGATTTGCATGATTAGTGATCTTGAACATCTTTTTATTTGCATTTAGACAATTTGTATATCTTTTTTATATAAATATCAAATTAAGCTCTTTGGCTATGCTTTAATTGAGTTCTCTTGTTCTTGTTGAATTATAGTTCTTTATATATATATTCTGGATACCATCCTTTTATCAAATATTTGGTATGCAAATACTTTCTCCCATTCTGTAAGTTGATTTTAAGTCACTTTGTAGATTTTGTCTTTTAATTAAAAACAAGTTTTTAATTTTGATATAGTCCAGTTTATTTATTTTTACCATTTTTACCTGTCCTTCTGGTGTCATATACAAGAAATTATCACCAAATCTAATGTCATGAAGCTTTTCTCTTATATTTTCTTCTTAAAGTTTTATAGATTTTCTCCTATGTTTAGGTCATTGTTTTATTTTGAGTTTATTTTTGTATGATCCAAGGTAAGGAAGGGTCCAACTTCATTTTTTTTATGTGGCTATTAGTTTTACAAACAACATTTATCAAAAAGACATGTTCTCATTGTATAGTCTTGACACCTTTAACGGAAATCATGTGATTGTATATTTAAGGGTTTTTTTAATGGGAACTATATTCTATTTAATTGGTCTTATATGTTTTTATGCCAATACCAGACTGTTTTGATTATTGTATCTTTGTAATAAGTTTTGAAATCAGGAAGTGTGACTTCCACCTTTGTTCTTTGAACTTTTTAAAATGGTAGGCACTTTCTTTCCAGAACAGCAGTTAAAGCTTTCAGCAGTCATTGATAGCCTCATCTTTTCATAAAACAAATACTTCACTATTTTAATATTTGTACTTACCAAGATTAATTTTGTACCCATGAAAAATTAAGAGACACAGTTCTTCATTACAGATCATTATGCATGTAAGACAGAAAGAAAGTACTAAAATATTTTAGTACATGAAAGTGGGAGTTTAGAAGAACTATTGTGAGAGACAAAGTAAAGGAAAAGATTTATAAGAGGGTATATTTGAAGCTAGGCTTTATTGTGTGGTTGTGTATGAAACCAAGCTTAGACAAAAAGGAGATAATTTTCTGTGCAGGAAGGAAAGTGTATAGAGGAACAAACAGTATGGTTAGAGCAGAGCCAATGAAACTACTTGTCAAGAACATGGAATATAGTTAACATCAGTATGCACCCTGGCTATTATTTCACTTGTACTCTTAAGGGTCTGTATAGTCAAGTTGACCAATTATATTTTTTTCCTTTGTTTTTCAAACTCTAATTGAGAAAGCATAGAATTTAGTCTTATTTTATAAATCTACTATGGTACTCATATTTTTGTTTACATAATTATTACTTCAGTTATTTTAGACTCAAGGGGTTTTATATATACCAACCATTGTGGAAATGAATGTTTTATAATATTTCTATCTTTTTCTTTACCATATTTGATTCCATGTAATTTGGAACAGAAATGTTTATTTTTAAAATTATCAGTGAACATCAGAGCTTATATCAATAAAATGTGATAGATCTAGTTTTTAAAATACAAAAAAATATTGTGAAAAATAGAGAAAGCAATTATTCAATGTGGAAATTTTGTATAATTGAGGAATAAAGAAAGGTTATATTGTTTAGACATAAAGTATAGGAGGCCTTGAGAGGAGATAGTCCAGCTATAATGGAAAGTTTCTATAAGTAGACATTTTGAGTCATAGGCCTTAAGGCTGGTGAAGAATCTTAAAATGCTTTTGCCTTTGTTTAGACATGTTACAAAAGGCAGGTGTTGGAGGTGTTGGAGCAGAATACGCACACAGTTAGGAGGTGTTGGAGCAGAAATATGCCATGAAGGAAATTATATTTATAAAGAGACATGCCTGCAGTTTTATATAGCAGACATTATAAAAAACAAAACAAAACAGAAGCCCAAATTTACTAGGATTCCCTATTGGCTATTAGCTTCACATAGATATTATTAGATAAGAAATTATCTAGGATAGTTTCCTTAGAAATATAAAGCAAAGAGTAGTAATAAATTAAAGTGAAGGGAAAAGATAAACACCAAATTCAGGATAGCTTCAGGAGGGTTGGACATGTGATTTAATTTCCAATTGTATCTGTTTCTGTGGGTATGTCTCTGTGTGTAAGTATATTTGTGTTTTAAGGCTGAAGCAAAAAAAGAGGAGGAAAAGGTCCTATAAGTAGAAATGATCTCAAGAATAGGTGATTGGTAGTATTGCTATTTTATACACACACATATTCACGCACACACATACACTGTGTGTGTGTTACATGCCATTGAGTTGGCTCCAACTCTGGGTGACCCTATGAATGGGTGAAGTCCACAATGATCATTCCTTACCAGCTCTTCTCAGCTCCTGTAGACTCATGCTTATGGCTTCTTTTATGGAATCAATCCGTATTTTATCTTGTCTTTTCCTGCTGCCTTCTATTTTTCCTAGCATTAAATAGCAAACAAAAACATCCTGGCTTTTATGATGTGCCCAAAGTCATTTTGTCTCCAATGATATTCAGGCTCACTTACTCTAGGACCTACTTGTTTGTCATTCTGATAGTCGAGAGTATACACAGAATTCTCTTCAGAGTATACACAGAATTCTCTTCCAGTACCTTATTTCAAGTGAATCAATTGATTTTTTATCATATTAATATTATCCACTGTTCAACCTTTTGCATTTGTACATCCATTTTGGGCATACAAGGCTGTGGATGATCTTATCCTTGGTTTCTGATGACACATTTTTGTTCTTGATCTTTCCTAACTGTTCCATTACTGCCCTTTCAAGTCAGTCTTCTCTTGATTTTTTGGTTGCAGTGTCCATTTGAATTGCTGACAGAACCCAGGTTCAGCAAAATTTTTAACAATTTCAGTTTCTTCTATGTAAGTGTTAAAGTGTTTTTCTTTAGTCCTGATTTTGTCTTGCAGATGTTCAAATGCAGTCCTACTTTGACACTGTCTTCTTTCATTTTCATCAGAAGTTGTTTCAAATCATTGTTACTTTCTGCCAGTAAGGTGCTGTCATCTGTATATCTTAAGTTATTGATATTTCTTCCACCAATTTTTACCTCACCTTCCAGTGTTTTATATGATATGTTTTGCCTACAGATTAAACAAGTAGGAAGATAAAATGCATCCTTGTCTGACATCTTTGCCTACAAAAACCATTCTGTGTCCATATTCTGTCCTGACAGTGGCTTCCTGTCCACAATACCAGTTAAGCATCAGGAAAATCAAGTGCTGAGGCATGCCCATTTTTTTTTCAGAGCAACCAATAGCTTTCTATGATTTACACAGTCAAAGGATTATTATCAGTAAATAGAGACTGTCCTAAAATTCTTTAGACCACTCCAATAGCCAATGAATTCTTGTAGTTAGATCTCCATTGCATCTTATTTCCTGGACCTAACTTCAACATCTCATTTCTAGCTCCATATACACTAGAATCCTTTGTTGCATCACCTTGAGCATCACTCTGTTTGTGTGGGGAATTAGAGTGATGGTCTTGTAGTTATTGCACTCCTCGGTATCTCCTTTCTATTTTTTTATTTTGTGACAGAGAAAGAGAGAGGGACAGATAGGGACAGACAGACAGGAAGGGAGAGAGATGAGAAACATCAATTCTTTGTTGCAGCTCCTTAGTTGTTTACTGATTACTTTCTCATATGTGCCTTGACTGGGAGCTACAGCAGAGTGAGTTACCCCTTGCTCAAGCCAATGACCCTGGGTTCAAGTCAGCGACCATGGAGTCATGTCTATGATTCCATGCTCAAGCCAATGACCCAACCTGCTTTCAAGCTGATGAGTCCGTGCTCAAGCCAAATGAGCCCACACTCAAACCGGCAACCTCGGGTTCCAAACCTGGGTCCTCTGTGTCCCAATCTGACACTCTATCCACTGCCACTCTTACCTCCTGGTAAGGCTGGCATCTCCTTTCTTAAAGACTGGGATACTATGTCCAACATTTCTAGTATGGAGGTCATAGTCTTGTTTTCCATATTTGTTCTGGAAGAGATCTCTTGTTTTTGTTTGTGTGTGCATATGTGTGTGTTCTCCACTATTTTCTTACATTGGCTATTGTAATAGTTCTTTTTGTCTCTATGTGATAGTTATTGAAAATCTACATTCAGGATTCTAACTCTGCTTTTGTCACATTTAACTTCTGCCTCTCACCATTTAGCAATTTTTAGTTTATTTTGTCATATATCTCAAATTTTCCTTTCTTTTTACTTCTGATATCATCTTTTGGCATTATTTCCTAATATTTTTAGTTTCAGTTCACAGGTTTTCTGGTTCTTGTCCAGTTAAGTTTAACAATGCAAGTCTGTTTTTTTTTTTAATTTTTTTTTAATTCACTTTTAGAGAGGAGAGAGAGAGGGAGAGAGAGACAGAGAGGTAGAGAGAGGAGAGAGAGACAGAGAGAGAGAGAAGGGGGAGGAGCTGGAAGCATCAACTCCCATATGTGCCTTGACCAGGCAAGCCCAGGGTTTCGAACCGGTGACCTCAGCATTTCCAGGTCGACACTTTATCCACTGTGCCACCACAGGTCAGGCCGCAAGTCTGTTTTTATGTGACCTCTAAGTCCATCAGGATTGTCATTTATATTATGTTTGGACACTATGATTCTTTCAGTTATCTTCTTCAACTTTACTCTAATGTTTGATATTAACAGTTTCATGATCAGTGCCATAATCTGCTCCTGGTCTCATTTGGCAGAGTGAGTATAGCTGCTCCATTCCCTGCTTCCAACTATTGATACATAGCCTATTTGATTTCTATACTGGCCTTCTGGTGATGTCCATGCATACAGTATTCTGTTTGGTTGTTTGAAACATGTGTTTACTATGGAGAACTATTTGGCTTTGAAGAAATCCATGAACTGATCTCCTGCTTTATTCCTGACCTCTTAGTCCAAATTTTCTGATGACATTTGATTCTGCTTTATTTCCTATTTTTGTGTTCCAGTCAACTATAATTACCAACATGTATTGTTTTGGTGTGTGATAAGTTTCTTCTTCTATACTTGCACAAAAACCCTCAATTTTTTCTTCTTTAGCCTCTGTAGTTCAAGAATAGACTTCAATGATGGTTATGTTAACAAATTTCTCTAAAAGTCTGATAGATATTATTCAGTCTCACCTGGGCACTGTAGTCCCTGTCTGTTGGTGTCACATCTCGCTTCATTATTTAATCACATTGTTTCCTCTGAGATTTTCATTTCCAGAGTGGAACACCTTGTAGTTGTCAGACTGTAAGTGTCCCATCTGAGTCCATTTTAGCTCACTAACACCAAGTACAATATCTAGGCATTCCATTTCTTGCTTTATGATTTCCAGTTTGGCTTGAGTCATGATTCTCATGTTTCATGTTCCACTTTAATGAGTTGTGCAGCATTGACCTTTGTGCACATCAGCTGCTAATTGTCTTTCTGGCTTTGGTCTAGTTACATCTTTAGCAACAGTGGTATTTGTACTTGTTCTCTGCTCTTTCCCAGTAACTGAGTGCTTTCCAACCTGGGAGTCTCCTCACAGCACTCGTTCATGTTTCATTTTGGGCTGTTCCTTGAGAGTTTTCAGATAAAACAAAAGAAGGAACAAAGAGAATAAGAAAAGAAGATGCAATGGTGGTTTACCATTCCCTCTTGCTGCTAATTGAGTGGATCCAAACCCCAGGTGCTTGGGTCTGTGGTGTCACAACATCAAACATCTGCAAAATGTAAGTGCCCCTGCAGTTACTCACACACAGGAACATAATTAAGTGCACTTTCTATATGGGTAGTGAAATTGCTTCCACACTTGTGCACAGTAGATAAATCTAAATTTTGTAGACATTATTGTTATCCTTATAGGCAAAAATTTTGCCAGCATATGAAAGTTTTAGGATATCTCAAATTAAGAAGAAAAAATGTGGAACAGAGATCAGAAATCCAATTAATATTCTCATTTCATATTTCTTTGTGAAATTAATGCTGCATTTATTTGGACATTGGTAGCATAATTGGGGAAAATGTAATTTTTAAAAACGTGATTCTACCTGACCTGTGGTGGCACAGTGGATAAAGCGTTGACCTGGAACATGGAGGTCACCGGTTCAAAACCCTGGGCTTGCCTGGTCAACATATGGAAGTTGAAGCTTCTTGCTCCTCCCTCTTCTCTCTCTCTCTTATTCTCTTTCTTTCTCTTCTCTCTCTAAAATGAATGAATAAAATCTTAAAAAATGTGATTCTAATATTTCTAAAATTGGCCCTTGGAAGTAGACTCTGTGGTTAAAGTGTGTAGTTTTTTTTTCCTTACCATACAGAAGAAATCTAATTTAAAAAGTAAAGATGGTTTCTTAACATCTGCAATTTGATTCAACCTAAGAAAGCTTATAGTTTTACTATTCCTAGAAAAAATCTTATGGGAAAGGAATATTTGACTTCTGTATAAAATTCTTCCTCACTCTTTTTTCCATGGACAGATGTTTTCTGTACACATATCAGTGCCTTAAGAGGAGGTTAAATTGTTCTAATGTAATTTACAATGTTATTGTGCTGAGGAAGAATTTGATTTCATAGTTAATGTAGCTTAATCCATGACAGTAAGACACAGATTTATTGACATGGGAGATGCTGGAATATGTCTAAAAATTCTCATTGTATATTGTAATTAATATTCCATGACCTTGCATAATGTCCTCTAGAAGTAATTATCTGAATTATAATTGCTTTATAAGTGAGAAAATTTGTTTTGGTCTTAGATTCTTATTTTTAATATCTTAATATTGCTATGTAATTTTGTCACTTTACATATATTACAAATAATGTCAAAAATAAATAAATTTTATTAAGTACATTCTAAGTCTATCTTGAAATATATGGAATATATGAATGGTTATAATTTTAGAATAGACATATATATGTAAAAGTCTGTTTTTTACTATGCATTTCTCTATAGCATTAATGTGTCTTGCTTTATTTTTCCCCTCAGTAAAGGCATTATTCTGTTCCTTTTATGTCTTTTTCTTTTTAAGTAATGATTGCATAGATAAGACAGAGACATTTTTACTAAAAGGTCATACAGAGATGTCTGGCTATACTTTATGAGAAGGTTATTATTTTAAGATGATGTTATATGAAATTTGAATGGCAAGATCAAGTATAAAATAATTATTTTATCATTATAATATGTAAGATAAAGTTAAATTTTACAATATAAGTTAATAAGTAAAAATCAATTTCATAAACCCTTACCTTAGGGTCTCCTTTTTGTGAGAAATATAAAAGCAATTATAGCACACAGTTCCTATCTTTAATGACCGTACATAATACAGCAATTAGGAAAATATTTTTATCCCATGAATTAATATACATAAATTAAAAATTTTGTAATAGTAAATGTAGCTAATAGCATTTGTTGAACTTACTTTGGAGTGAGCATTGCATTAAATAGTTCACCTGTATTATTTCATGAGATTCTCAAAAAAAATATCCCGTGTTTTGTTGTATTTGTCTTATGAATGAGGAAAAATATTCAAGAGGTTAAGGAACTTCACTAAAGGTATGCAGCTAATATTTGAATCCAGACAGTATAACTCCCAGTATGTGCTGTGAGCCATTACAGAACATCAATGAATGTAACAGAGGAAAAGAATGTAATAAGAGAGTTATGTTACTAAAAGCTTTATAGAACACTTGAACCATGGGTTAGCCCTTGAATAATTATGTGGGGCATAGGGGTATAAGGGAGAACACAGAGATTTCAAATGGGAGAAAAAAGATGAGGAGATGCATAATGTGGTATGATTAATTGCCTGTTGAAGAGACTGATGTAATATAATAGTGAGCTTATTTTGAGGATTGCTCATGTAGTTATTCTGTTATGCTGACTCATACAGTCATGATTCCTATCCTCAAGGAGGACCTTATTGTTGACCATCAATTGTATGACCTTTCTCTTATCCTCACTTCCACTTTATCAGTTACTATTTCATAATTTGCACACTTCATTCACACCTCCAATATGTTCTTTTTAATCCGTACTGTCAACTATGATCTTACTTTCTATTTTGAGAAAAAGAAAAGCAAGAGATAAAAATCTCCACTTGTCCCAGTCCCACTATCGCATTTACCCCTTTACTTTCATTTGTACCTTCATACTCCACTTTCCCCCCTATTACTATGAATGCATTGCCCATACTCTAATCACAACCAGCTCATCTAATGCACACCAGATACCATCCCCTCTTAATTACTCAGACACAGTGTTCTAACAATTCTGCCTCCCTGTTCAGTCATCAATTCTGTTTTCTCTTGGGTTTTACTAACAGTATGCAAATATATTGTTTATTCTCCCTTAAAATCAAACGTACAAACACCTCTCCTTTCGGATTCATAAACAACACCTCTCCTTACAGATACATCCATTTCTCTTCTCTTTTTGTTCAAACCTTTAGGAAAGAATTGGCTAGACTCCCTGTCTTGAACAACATCCCACCTCCATTTTATCTTAAATCCACTTCAGTTACCTTTAATCCCCACAAAACTGTTCTTGCCAAAGTCACTAATGATCCCTAAATTGCTCAATTTATTTGTTTAATTTTATTTAGAAAATTCAATTTACTGGGGTGACATTGATCAGTAAGAATACAGAGGTTTCAGGTAAATATTTCTATAGTATTTGAACTCTTGATTGTGTTGTGTGCCCATCAACCAGTGTCATATCATTTTCCATTACTGTATATTTGTCCCTCTTGACTCCCTTCATCTCCTTCTCCTAAACCCTCCCTCTAGTATCACTTCAGTTTTATCTAGGTTCATGAGTCTCAGTTTTATATTCCACCTGTGTGTGAAATTACCTAGTTTTTAGCATTTTCTGATTTATTTATTTCACTTAGTTTAATGTTTTCAAGGTCCACCCATGTCATCAGTTCTAATGGCTGAGTAGTATTCCATTGTATATATGTACCACATCTTCTTTATCCAATCCTTTATTGAGGGACACTTTAGTTTTTTCCATGTCTTGGCTGCTGTGAATAATGCTTCAATGAACATGGGGATGCATGTGTCTTTATGTACCAATGTTTTCAAGTTTTTTGGGTAGATACCCAGTAGAGGGATTGCTGGGTTATATGGTAATTCTATTCTTATTTTTTTTGAGGAACCATCATACTTTTTATCATAATACCTGTATCAGTTTACATTCCCACCAGCCGCAAATGAGGGTTCCTTTTTCTCCACAGCCTCTCCAACACTTGTTATTACCTGTCTTGTTGATAACAGCCAATCTAACAGGCGTGAGGTGGTATCTCATTGTAGTTTTGATTTGCTTTTCTCTAATAGCTAGTGAAAATGAGTATCTTTTCATAAATCTGTTGGCCATTTATATATTTTATTGGGAGAAGTGTCTGTTCAGGTGCTCTTTCCATTTTTTAACTGGATTGTTTGCTTGTTTATTGCTGAGTTTTGAGAGTTCTTTGTATATTTTGGATATTAACCCCTAATCAGAACTGTTGTTTATAATATCACCTGTTTGGTTGACTGCCTTTTTGTTTTATTGTAGGTTTCTTTTGCTGTGTAGAAACATTTTAGTTAGTCCCATTCATTTATTGTTGCCTTTACTTTCCTTGCCTTTAGAGTCACATTCATAAATTGTTCTCTATGGCCAAGGTCCGAGAGTTTAATACCTATGTTTTATTCTATGTAATTTATTGTTTCAGATATTATATTTAGGTCTTTCATCCATTTTGAATTAATATTTGTACAGGGGAACAAAGTGTAGTCAAATTTCATTCTTTTGCATTGGCCTTCCAATTTTCTCAGCACCATTTATTGATAAATTTAATAGGCAATTCTCAGTTCTTGTATTTCTTGAGCTATCTGTATAATTTGATACAGTTGATTTGTATCTCTTTTTTGAAACTAATTTTTCACTTGACTTTCAAGTCACTATGTTGTCCTAATTTTCTTGTAGCACTATGGCCCATTTCTTCTCTTTGTTATTTGTTAGAGTAATTTCTTCTCCCTAACTTTGAAATATTGGTAAGTCCCAAGCATAAGTCCTTGGAACTGGTCAATTTTCTGTCAGCACTCTATCTTGGTAATTTCAAATAGTCTCTTTATTTTAAATATTATCTCAATCTTTAGTCTAGACTTTTCCCCTAATATTCAGAAGTGATTAACCACAGGGTTCTTGATATTTCCATTTGACTGTCTAATACTTATGTGAATCTTAACATGTTTAAAACTCAGCACTTGATAGTATTCATAAAACCTCTTTTTTTCATGGAGTTTATCACCTTAGGAAATAGAAGCTCCATTTTTCCAGTTGCTTGTACCAAACCATGAATGCTCATCTGAACTCTCTTTTTCTCTTGAAACTCACATTTGACATCAGTAAATTCAAAATATTAGCTATTCTCATCTCCACTGCTATTATCTTATTCCAAGCAACCAATATCTTTCACATGAGTTACTGTAGTCACCTCTTAAATAGTAAGTTTCATTTTTTTACTCTTCCTTTGGCACCTACAGTTTCTGATCAACAGAACAGAGTGATCCCATTAGACTATAGGTCAGTTTGAGCTACTACTTTTCTTAAACCTCTTCAGTGCTTTGCATTTCCTTTAGTGTAAAAGCCAAAGTCCTTGTAATCTCCTATAAAAATCTGCATGATATGTCTTTCTATTTCTTCTCTCATATTGTTAGTGCTCACCCACTTTCTCATGCAGTTCCAAGAACACACCAAGAATATGACCACTTCAGGGCTTTTGAAGTTTCTATTCCCTCTTCCTGGGATGTTTATTCCCAGAATATCCACATGGTTTGTTCCCTTCCCTTCACCGTCTTTACTCAAATGTCACCCCCTTTCTGAGGTTTTCCCTGACCACATTATATAAAATTACAACCACTCATGACACTTTCTATCTCTGCATTACTTCTCTCCTCTATCCTACCGACTACCTAAAAAAAGAGTGTATTTTACTTATCTTCTTTGTTGTCTGCTTCCTCCCCTAGAACATAAATTCATTTAATGAGAAATAGTTCTATATTTTATTCTCTGTTATATCCCCAGCTCTTAGAAGAGATTCTACTGTATGGTAGATACTGAAATATTTGTTGAGTGCACTTAAAAATTAATGAATGATAAGTTATATTCTGATAGTATATAGAGAATGTGACAGACAGAAAACTTGATTTTGTATTCAAAAGAAAGCTGTTACAGGTTTTCAGAGGGATACTGACATGATGAAAGAAGTGTAGATATGTGTTAAGCTTAGTTAGAATTTTTGTTATCTTTTTTCCCCCAGCCAGACAGTCTAGCCTGGAGCAGAATAAGGAAAGGGGAAATTGGAAATAGTTTAATATTCGAAGTTATTATAGTATGCTCTGTAAAAGATCAGAGCCAAATTGAAGTAGTTGGAATTTAGCGATGCCTAAGAGAGAACTAACAAATACTTAAATTTATCATGGGAGGTCTATTTTTTAGCTTTCATTTATTGAGAAACAATGGTGCAACTCACTATGTTAGGTGTTATAAATTCTCAACCTTTAGTTCTGCTCTCCAATACTCAAATTAGGGTTAAAAAATAAGTGGCATTTTTCTCATTTTTTAATGAAGGAACCAGAGGTAAAAAACACTTGGGGAGTAGTGGGCAGATGAACTATTAGAAATGACTTTTTCTCAAAATTTTTTGTAAACTTTTTACCAGATCTCCGTTTCCAGGCTTTGGATGACTAATCTGCAATATTCTGGCCCTTTTAAGATAGTAGATTCATTTTCAAAGAGTAGTTTTTGGCTAATATCATATGGTCATCACATTCTCCAACATGGCTGCATCCATGTTTTCATTCTTATTGAGTGACATTTTGGGGGCTTCTTCACTGTACAATTGCCAACAGGGACTAAAGACTTCTAGCCAACTTTTTTTTTAGCCTCTACACAAAGTTCCTGCTTCAGGCAGTTTTAACCACCCAAGCATTTGCTTCTGGGTCCCCCTGCTACAGTAGACAGCTCTACAGCACAACCCATTCAGAGGACTTGAGTCCACCTACCTTCTATCATGTCCAGTTTCCTTTAGAAACTCATGGTGCCATGCCGCACAAAAAAGTGCAAATATGTTTCTCTCCTCCTCCACCCCCGCCATCACACCAACACCTTACAGATGTTAACTTGCAAAGAATGAGATGCTGATCTGACTTAAAAAAAAAAGTCACAGTTTCTAAGAATGAATACATTGAAATCTCATATTTGGCTTGGTAAGTGAGAAATATTTTTCTACCTTGCCCTAGAGGTAGGAAATACCACTGTATACCCAATGCCTTTGATTTTCCTTACTTCATTCAACTCCTCTTCAAATTCCTATTCTTTCTTCATAGAAGACAGAGGTGGGTAACAGAGTCACAGTCACAGTGTCATGTCTTCTACCTTTCTAGTAGTGTCTTTTAGAACTTGGATTACCATACACTAGCTGGACTCAGATTTGACACTTGCTGAAATTACAAGAAAAAAGATTTTTTTTTATCTCATCTTATATATCCAAATTTACACACAGAGAGTACACACGTTGTAAAGCCAGAATTTGTACAAGCTCTCTGACTCGTAGTTGCACTTTTCCTGTGAGGTCCCTGTGTGTTATTTGAGTTTGTTGAAAGGTTGAAGGATGCTGAAATATCTTTAGAGTGGTAAGGCGATTATGGCAAGAAGATTGAGAACATAAAAGGAAGCATAAATATCTGTGAAATGCCACAATATTTCTTGTTTAATGAATGTAAAGCTGAAATCCAATGACTATACTTTTAATGAGTATTCAAGTAGAATGGATATGTCTGCATTTAGGGCATCTAGCAATTCATGTCGAATGGTGATGATTGAAATGGACCTTGGAGTAAAAGGGAAGAGAAATGTGAGTCCTACAGTGGTATCATTTTAGCGATTCCAAAACTGGTATGCATTGTGCTGGGAGTAGGGACAAGCAGGGACAACAGGAGTGACTAAGTGGGTGGCTGAGACAGGTGGTATTGATTTCAAATAAAAAAAAAACCCCAGAAGGTAGTGGATAAATAATGATGAGAGTAGCATTGGGAGGTAAGGAAAAATAGGGCAATTTCATTCCAGTAATTCAGGTGGTATAGGATGAGATAAGACCTTTAAATGTTTATTGCCTTTGACAGTGAAAATTATGCAACAGCAAATAGGCTCTTGCCAAGAGGATCAGGTTCTAAGAAAAGATAAGGCTGAGCAACATAACAAGTGTAAATTTTTTGAAAATTTTTTTTGTGGTTTTTCATCCTAAAATAAATATTCTATATCAGGAACAAACAAACAAACAAACAAACATAAAACTGGAGTTGAGTGAGAAAAATTTTCAAACCTGGAATTTAAGTAACAAAGAAATTTTTACCGATGGAAGAAACGCCAATGTGTACATATGTGGAAATGTCGATTTCTCTGTTAAATTTCTGTGTCATGTTACAATTTCAAAATAACATAATAACTTTTAGAAAGATGTCTAAAAGATTCAGTGTCTTTCATAAATTCAGATAGCTGAGATTCAATTCAGTTATGAGTGTTGTTTTTTTTTGTTGTTTTTTTACAGAGACAGAGAAAGAGTCAGAGAATGGGATGGATAGAGACAATAGACAGGAATGAAGAGAGATGAGAAGCATCAATTCTTGTTGAGACACCTTAGTTGTTCATTGATTGCTTTCTCATATGTGCCTTGACCGTGGGGCTATAGCAGACCGAGTGACCCCTTGCTCGAGCCAGCGACCTTGGGTCCAAGCTGGTGAGCTTTGCTCAAACCAGATGAGCCCGCACTCAAGCTGGCGACCTCGGGGTCTCGAGCCTGAGTCCTCGGCATCCCAGTCAAACACTCTATCACTCTATCCACTGCACCACCACCTGGTCAGGCAGTTGTGAGTGTTTTTAATGGAAGTGAATTGCTTCAACTGTGTGCTTTATAGACTAAACCAAGGGCTAGAGAACAAGAGGCTGATGGACTGAGGTATACATGGAATGCACATGTTTCAGTAATAGCCTGGCTGTGGCAGATCCTTTCTGGGAGAACTTGGCTGGGGCTACATTTTCATATTTATTTTTTATGATATAGGGGATAGACAAAGATAGGATCTTCCTGATAAAGAGTATATATTTATTTTCCTATTTGTGCATTGAATAATTTGTGTCTTACCAAGAACATGGCTAGAAAGTGATATAAAGTTCAGTAATTCAAAGTTCCTATTCTCTCTATGCTTAAAAATATAAACCAAAAAAATATATGTTGGCTGACTATTAGTTTCACCTTGATGAAATAGTAGTGATAGAAGTGTTCATTTGGTGCCACCTTTAAATATTGAATCGATTTTACACTGTCCTTGTTATGTTTATAGTGACCCTAATATGCAATTACTGTGATTCCTGCTGTGACTCATATTTCTTACTTACATATTTTATTGCATTTCTTTTTTTTTAATTTAATGGGGTAATATTAATCAATCAGGATACATAGGTTCAGAGAAAACATCTCCAGGTTATTTTGACATTTGATTGTGTTGCATATCCATCACCCAAAGTCATAGAGTCTTCTGTCACCTTCTATCTGGTTTTCTTTGTGCCCCTCCCTTCCCCCCACACCCTCCCTTCTCCTCCCCACCCTCCTTAACCACCACACTCCAGTTCATGTCCCTGAGTCTCATTTTCTTGTATTGTACAAAAAAAAATCATCATCATCACTTGCAGTGGTTAGCTGAGTTTTCCAAAATCATTAGTTAAAAGAGACAAAACTATGTCTCAACCCACATTTATTAAATGTATGAGTATTCTGCTATTTACCTCACCATTTCTGTCCACTTAACACATAGGCTGTGGTGGCTCTGTGACCATGGGCTGTATTCCATTTGATATACAGTAGGTGGGGATTGTGCATTCTTTGGTACAGTTGTCCATTTTATACTTAATATCAGGTAACTTGTGTTCTTTTGATTTTTTTCATTTTTGCTGCAACTTTTTAAAGTTTATATACATATATTTTAGAGCAGCAGTAGGTTTATAGAAAACTTAAGAGTAAGGAACAGAGATTTCCCATATATTCATTCCCAGCCCCCAAATATGCATAGTCTCCCCATTTCCTACACCTCCCATTAACAGTCATTCCCACTGATGAACCTGCATTGACATGTCATAATCACCCAAAGTCCAGGCTTAATCACCCAAAGTCCAGGTCTCACCCTTGCTTTTGTAAATTCTGTGGGTTTTGATAAATATATATTCATCATTATAATATCATGCTCTGTATAATATTATATACTCTGTACATATACATACTCTATATGTATACTGCCCTAAAAAGGTGCTTCCTCTATTCATCTCTCCCTCCCCAATTCCCACTCTCGCCAACCTATAATCATTTTACTCTCTCCATAGCTTTCCTTCCTCCACTTTGTAATATGTGTTTAAGTTCTCTCTCTGTCTTTTCATGGCTTAATAGCTCCTTTATTTTAGTACTGAATAATATTCTATTGTCTGGATGTTCTAAAGTTTATTTATCCATTCACCTACTGAAGGGCATTTTAGTTGCTTCCAAGTTTTGACGACTGTAAATAAAACTGCTATAAAGCATTTATGTGCAAGTTTTTGTGTGGACATATTGTTTAGTTTAGAATTATGTCCACATAGTAACAACATGTAAGGTATCATAGGCACAGGAATAGTAATTACAAGTGAATTTTCTGAGGAACAAGATCATGCAACTGGAAGTTAGTAAAAATGATGGCAGTTAAATAGAGGCAAATAGAAATATCTATACATTTTTTTTTAGATGAGAAGAGGGGAGACAGGGAGGTGGACTCCTGCATGCTCGCTCACTGGGATCCACCCAGCAAATGAATCTGGGGCCAATGCTAGAATCAACAGAGCTATTCTCAGCTCCCAGGGACAATGCTTGAACCAGTTGAGCCATGGCTGCAGAAGGGGGAGAGAGAAGGTGAGGGGGAAGGGTAGAAAAGTGGATGATCTCTTCTCCTGACTGGGAATTGAACCTAGGACATTCACTAGCTGGGCTAGTGCTCTACCACTGATCTAACTGGCCAGGGCTGAAATATCTATTTTAAACTGGGATTTTAAAAAAAGTAAGGTATTTTTGTGCAAGAATTTGGAAATTATTAATTGATATCTCTAACTAGTTTATTTAGGTTAATCATTTACACTCCATAGATCTTTTTTTATTTATAAAATAAAAGTATTTACCTTGATGTTATCCAACATCTCTTCCAGCTCTAAGATTTCTTCTTAAAATGAGGATTTTTATCAAGCTGTAGCCTCTGTGTAATGAAGAGCACCAGACCACTTGACATGCCAGATAACTCAAGGAATTTTATATCATTCTGAATTATAGATGCTGGGGTATTTATAAACTTTCTAGCAGAAAACAATGCAGATATAGTATAGGCATTATAGAAAATTATTTTAATGTTTCAATAAACAAGGCAGAAAAAAGTAGAAGGAGCTTACAATCCAGAAATTCATAGTATTTTAAGGCACATTTGGTAATAATTGTAGATACCCATAAAATGGTCCAAAATGATACTTTTGTATGATAAATATCTTAACTATAACTGAAATATGCATAGAGCATGTATAACATTGTATTTCTGTGTTATATTAATTGTGTCTGAGCTTTGGAGTTAAAGTTTAAATATGTATACATAAAATATTTTTATGATTTTAAAACCTAAACTTTTTTTTAAGATTTTTATTTACTAATTTTTAGACAGGGGAAGAGAAAGAGAGGTGGGAGGAGAAGCGGGAAGCATCAAATTATAGTAGTTGCTTCCTGCATATACCTTGACTGGGCAAGCCTAGGATTTCAAACTGGCAACTTCAGCATTCCAGGTCAGTGCATTATCTACTGCGCCACCACAGATCAGGCAAACTAAAATTATTTTTAACAAAAGGTAATAGAGGCTTGAAGTACCTACCATTCAATGGAAAGGGATGTTAAGTTCATTAAAACATACAAAAAACTAAATGTGGCTTTCAGGAAAACAAAATATAAAGTTCAAGGTTCAGAAGAAGAAACTTTCTTGACTGAAGACCTATTATTTTAGTTAAAATAATAATATAATTTACATATGCAAAAGGTTTATATAATTTTAATATTGAAAAGTTATTCATAAGACGCAAAAGAAGGCCCATGATGTACTTGCTAATACTTTATTATATCAACAAAACTAAAAAAACAACAACGATCTTTAGAAAGGATGAAATATTGAGTTGAGTCTAATCATTTTAAGATATGATTGAAAATACTGTGAATAAATCCTTATTTACATTTTAGTGTTTGAGGTTTTTTATAATTCTTCAATTTTTATGTATATTTAGAATTGTTGGAATTTAGCTTTTTAGGATAAGATGTACCATAGGTTTCTAACTTTGTATAGTAAGAAAAGTTAGTGGATATTCAGGACCGTTCTGCTAGGTAAAGAAGCAGTCTAAAAGGAACATCCCTGGGGCATGAATTGTCATTTTTTGCTGGAGAAAGGGAAATGAAAGCAAGATCAAAACTGCAATGAGATACCACCCCACACCTGTTAGATTAGCTATTATTAACAAGACAGGTAATAGCAAATGTTGGAGAGGCTGTGGAGAGAAAGGAACCCTCATCCACTGTTGGTGGGAATGTAAAGTAGTACAACCACTATGGAAGAAAGTATGGTGGTTCCTCAAGAAGTTAAAAATAGAGCTACCATATGACCCAGCAATCCCTCTACTGCAGTGATTTTCAACCTTTTTTGAGCTGTGGCACATTTTTTACATTTACAAAATCCTGGGGCACACCACCTACCAAAATGACACAAAATGACACTCTAACACAGTACATATTATATATATAGTTAATAATATAGTTTCTAAATGTATTTATACTCACTTAGTGTGAAACCTGGGCCTGTTTCGATGAACACAAAAGGGATAGCCTGGCAGGAATGGTAGAAAGACACACACGAAGCTCTTCCTCAACTGTTCTCAATCTCTCTCTGTTTTTAGTTTTTATTGCAGTCAAGCTTGAGAAGCTCAGCTCACATAGATATGTGGTTGAAAATGGGAGCAATGTCAAAATAGCCTTGTTAGCCAGAATGGGGAACTCCTTGGCAACAGATAACCAAAAACTATCCAAAGGAAGATCAGCAGACTTTAGCTTTAAAGTTAGATAACATTGTGATGCATTGTATATCACCCTTTGCGGGGGCCTCTTTTAAAAAGAAAAAGGTCAAATATCTATATACACCATCAGGATAGACATAACCAGCTGAGGCTGAGGCTTCATCTAGTGATGGCAACATTTACCTCCAGTCATGACCAGGATTAGAAATCGGGACCATGGGGAGGAGTAGTAGCTTCAACTACTCACCATGGCCACACAATGACAAGGGCGTGGCAGCCCGAGCAGGGACCTTCCTGGGTGTGGATGAGAGGTGGCCTACTATTGGTTCATCGCTAGTGGTCGGATGAATCCTAGAAGTGATTGGTCAGTGAGCGTTCCCTGTGCCTCCACTCTTCCTGTTGCTGATAGCTGGATGGATTGTGAGGGGAATGTTTATGTTCGGATGGAGGCAGCTGGCGGCAGACCAGATAAATAGCCTCCCCGGGCCGTATCTGGCATGCGGGCCGTAGTTTGGGGACCCATGTTTAATTTCCAACGGCACACCTGACCATGTCTCACGGCACACTAGTGTGCCACGGCACACTGGTTGAAAAACACTGCTTTACTGGGTATATACCCCCAAAACTCAAAAACATTGGTACATAAAGACACATGCCGCCCCATGTTCATTGCAGCATTATTCACAGTAGTCAAGACATGGAAACAATCAGAAGCTCTTTGATAGATGATTGGATAATGAAGATGTGGTACATATAATATATACTATGGAATACTACTCAGCCATAAGAAATGATAACATCAGATCATTTACAACAACATGGATGGATCTTGATAACATTATACAGAGTGAAATAAGTAAATCAGAAGAAACTAAGAACTATATGATTTCACACATAGGTGGGACATAAAAATGAGATTCAGAAACATGGACAAGAGTGTGGTGGTTACAGGGGGAGGGGGTGGGGGAAGAAAGGAGGGGCACAAAGAAAACCAGATAGAAGGTGACGGAAGACAATTTGACTTTGGGTGAGGGGTATGCAACATACTCAAATGTCAAAATAACCTGGAGATGTTTTCTCTGAACATATGCACCCTGATTTATCAATGTCACCCCATTAAAATTAATAAAAAAGAAAGCAAGATCAGAGTTCCAAGCTCAGAAGAAAATTACACAAAGAGAAAGGCCTTTAGAGGAACTGATAAGAAAGGATAGCATTGGGCCAAACTCCACAGGTGACAGAAGATTGTCAATTGATTATGATCTCAACAGAGTATTGGACAGAACCTCTTTTTGCTTGAGATCTTGGGCATAAGCAGCTGTTATTTCAAGCTCTTTGTGAGAAGTTTGCATGTCATGATCTAAGTGTGGTATCCAGTCAGTTTCTCTTGAAGTCTCACAGCTTAAATAAAATATCTTTCTATTTGTTCCAAAAGACAGGTCAGAGGAACTCCACTAACTAGTTCACTAAATAAATATTTTTTAGAGCCTAGAAGTGCCAGGAACTGGGCCAGATCCTGTGATTCAATTGAGTAGACATGGTGCCTGCCATGGTGGTATTTAAATTCTAGCTGAGGAAAAGAGGAAAGGACACAAGAAACACTCTGTATATTAGAGAACTTCGCATGATCTGTTAGTCTGTTTCTGCATCACACACATATGGCACTTTAAAAAATTGTATTCTAAAGCTGATAGAAGAATTTTAGTACTAATTAAGCTTTGGGTGATTAAACAACTTTTTTGGAATTAGTTTAAATGTCTGAAACAACTTAATTTTAAAAAGGCAGCCTCTTCTTTGAGCTTTTGAAGGGGATAACAACAGTAAACTTTTCCTTCTCGTTCAAAACAAAGCAAAAGGCTTTTCCCTTTTCCTTTTACTTTCATTCCCCTTTTCTTCTTAAATATTTGAGTCCAAAAGCTATCAGGTGGGATTGAGGCCGGTGGCCATCGTCAACCAATCAGAGCATCAGAGCCCATGCCGGGCAGAGGGGCGTCCATGTGCGACACAGGTGTCAGAGCCCGTAGAGTACAAGGAGGCCCCCACATGAGCATCAGAGCCCAGACAGGGTGAGCGACAGTCCCTGTAGAAATGTGGATTTGCATGTGTGTCAGAACTTGCACAAGTCTTGAATGGCAGTTCCATGGGAAGTGGCCTGGCATGGTGTATCCGAACCCGAATACCTTGAGGAAGGGGTCCTCCGAGGATGGCTTCTCAGCACAGGACATTAGAGCCTGAGTGAGATGAAGATGATTTCAAAAGTGGCTGAGCCAGTCTGTGGTTGCAAACCAAGTCAGGTGTGCAGGGCCTCAGTGCATGGGAGAGCATTTAGCATGAGGCTCTGGGTGAGCAGGTTGTCCATGTAGGAGCTGGACCAGGGAGGGATGTTGGGACCTAAGTAGGGTGAGGAGGGCTGCTGGCTGGCAGGGTAGTCCAGAGCTACATGTTAGAGCACAGGGACGGGGGAAGCTGGCCACGTAGGGCTAGAGCTGGGCCATGTGCTGAGTGCCAGAGCTCATTTTCATGAGGAAGATGACTGAGGTGATGCACACAGTGGGTTGATCAAATAAGTCAGGCTCCTTACTGCCACAAAAGGGAGTTAAAAACATGGGAAGAAAAAAACTAGAATTAACCCTGTGGTATTAGAATGAAATTAGGGATATTAATGCTTCTATCTATCTATCTATCTATCTATCTATCTATCTATCTATCATCTATCTATCATTTGTCTGTCTCTATCAACATATCTATCAATCAAACTACAATTTAAAAGGTCAGTGTGCATGTACATGTACTTGTGTTTGGGTATGAGTGCATACAAATACACAGATACACACATGCACATTTTGATACTCAGCTGATAACACTGGACATGAAGTCGAGACGAGCTGGCTAGGTTCAGCACAACCTGAGCTGAGCTGTGATACTGTGTGAGTGGGATGGGGTTGACTCTGCCTGATACTCTATGAACTTGTCCTCAGTTTCACTTGCCTCACACTATTTCTCTATAACTTGAAACCTAATATGTATAATAATTACATTGTAAATTTGTAGGCTTTCAATCTATAAAATGGTTACATGTACTCCGTCTCAGTTGAACAGGAATTGGCACATCAGGTGATCATCGCATTTTGCAGATGGCAAATAAAAAATTGGGAGAGGTTAATTCACTTGGCCCGGACCATGCAATTAATAATTGGAAAAGGCAGGCAGGATACAAACCTAGCTTTCTTGACTCAAAAGTGTCTGTCTATTTTGCACATTGTGAGGTCCTTGACTTTAAAATAGAAGCTCCTGGATGTCTTATTAAGGCAGCATCAGTGAAGTATGAACACATAAGTGCTAAACTGTTTCTCAGCTTCACAGCTTGTTTTTATCAGCTATTTCAAGATTATTCCACTAGAGAGTTTTGTACTTCTGGCCTGCTGTGAGTCACTAATGATAAAATCCATTTGTGGAAATGGTGGTAAATTGGGGGTTATGATAACTCTGTTATGAGATTTCTGTTCATTATTTGCCATACTGTTACTTTTTTATATAATAAATATGCTATTTGTGGTCAATGCAAGAATGAAATACACATACACACACAATGTCATGCTAATCAAGTAAGTTTTAATTTTACTTGTCCACAAGTTTGAACATCAAACATGAACCTGGACTCTAGAAAAACTGAGTTTTAATTAACTTTACCAAATAAAAAGGGTTTTTGAGGGTCAATTTCAAATGACCATTCCCATTAGAAATGTTCTTTAAACTTAAATTATATAGACATAATTTAATTGCAATATTTACCATGTATGATTTTTCTTATCTTGCCTTTGGAAAGAGGATTTATGAAGCATTGAAATTGTGTAGTGTCAGTATCTACGCTGATAGGTCAGATGGTTTAAGAGTAGTTTCAGCTCGACAGTGCCTCAGTGTTTGCAAACTTTGTGAAATTCAGTATTCAAGCTAGGGGTGTGTGGAAGGGCACAGTTGCAGCCACAGTCTGAACAAGGCTAAGCAGTCCTAACCTAGGGCACCAAGGCTATGGGGCCAAGCTGAATGTAGACACCAATCTGTAGGGTGTAGAGGCAAAACAGGCTGAGGAACAAGGGAAAGATGGGGTTTAAGAGATATTATTAAATAAGAAATTGGCCTTGACCTGTGTATCAGTGAATAGAGCATTTACCCAGCATATAGATATCATGGGTTCGATCCCCAGTCAGGACACACAGGAGAAGCACCCATTTGATTCTCTCTCCCTCCTGCTCCCCCTCCTCTCCTCTTTCCCTACCACAGCCACTGACTTGATTGTTTTGAGCATGGCCCTGGCCACTGAGCATAGCTCAATTGGTCTGAGCATATCTGCTTCAGGTGCTAAAAATAGCTCAGTTGATTCAAGCATCAGCCCTACATGGGGCAGGGGTGGAGGTTGCCAGGTGGATCTCAGATCCTGGTCACGGGGCATGTGGGAGTCTGCCTCTCTATATCCCTTCTTCTCGCCTAAAATAAATAAATAAATAAATTTATGGAGACAAATCTCAAGATTTTCTAAGCATCCACACATTTCCACGAGCATGTTGGAAAGTATTTAATGGAATTGATATAAATAAAGCTTAAAAAACAAACATTATCTTATCTGAAATAACCTTTTCTAATAGAAGGAAAGAGTGATGGACAATGGGGGAGAGCAAAGGGGCTAAAATGGGGGTGAAAAGAGACTTGACGGGGGGTGGAGGGTGCACAGTGCCATGTGTAGATGGTACTACATTGAGTTGTACACTTGAAACCTGTATGGTTTGGCAAACCATGCCTCCCAATAAATTAAAAGTAAATTATATAAAAATAATAAAATAAAATTATTTCTAGTCAAAGGAAGTTTTTAAGCAAAAGTAGTAAGAGTATTTAACGTTTACTAGATAATTTACTTGAATGTATAACCAGTATATCTTTTCTTCTGTGTGAGCAGATGTAGGAAACTTGACTTTTTCTTTATTAACTTTTTGGATATAGCATTGAGATATAAAGCTGAAGTTGTTTGGAAATTCCAAGCAATTGTGAAAGTGGAACTTTTGATTTTGTTTTCGCTATCTCTCATTTTTATTGTGATTACAATGAGTCAAAATTTTTTGACTGCATATATATTAAGAGGATATTTTTTTAGTCTTGGGGAAATAAGGGCATTCTTCTTGTGAGCAAAACTATATTGCTTCTCATATGCTTGATTTAAAAGTCTTTGCATATTAAAAAGAGAAATATAAATTCTTATGAATACTACAGCTGATATGAGATTATAATAAACATTATCTCTTTTTTCTGAGCAAACCATATATAGTATTTTCTATTATTTTGTTAGTTTAATTAGTGAAGTTGTGAATGCAAGTCTCCCAGTGTATGAAAAGGATCAGTGAGCTAAACAGCTGCATAATCTGACCAAATAAGTACATACTGCTGTTAGAAACTTAACTAATTACTTGAAAAATTTTAATTTTAGTTTTCTCACTTTTTGGTTTTCTCACAGCTTAGTTTATGCAGTAAATATATCACTGTGTGATATAGCTAATCTGTTTATTTCAGGTGTTCTAATCAATACTGTGGTCAACTCTATAGAGATCCACATTGATCACATAACATGACATTTTCAACATACTAAGTTTCATTCAGAAAGATCTGTGTCTCTCTATTTTCTGAATAATCATATTTCCAATTATAGATACTGAATATGGGAGACATTTATCAAAGAGCGGAACTGAAAACTATTCTGGATGGAATAATTCAAGCCAATGTTTTCCTTAGTGCTAATTTGTAACAAGAAGGACATTTTTAGCAAGTTCTGCAAGGGTTCTTAAACTTCAGTGCCGTGGGCTATTTGGGCAATCTGGTTAAACCTAAGGATCCTTTCTTAAAATGGACAAAATATGAAGAAAGTAAAAAAATGACCCAATTATATTGAAAGATAGTCACCAAAATATTTTAAAATAAACTTATAATGAATAATGTGTACTGCAATACCTTGAGGTACTTCTGCTAACCACCAAAACTTCAAAATTGCAATGAACATAGAAGATAACCCCAGATACCTACAATTGTGATGTGATGATGGAAGTATCTATGATTAATGTTAGTGTCAAAGTACCACCAAGTACTGCAATATTTTCATGGTTTTCTGCCTACATTTGTATTTAAAATAACTGCTGTTTCTCATTTAGAAATGAATGTTCATTCATTTAGAAATGAATGAACTATATGTATTTTCCCCATCCAAGACCTGAATCCCTGATTTCTAGCTTTGGCCTCGTTTTTGGGAAGCAGATACCAGGATAAGAAACCCTGTGACAATGATTCCTCTGAGAGGTAAAAATGATCATGACAGCCTTGGTCAGAGCTGCTAAGATTATATGCACATACACAGGCACATGCACACACACATGAAGGAGAAAAGAAGAACATTTCCTATTTTGCATTAGAACTTTTATTTCGTTATGGAAATATGTGCCTCTTGTAAATCAGCATGATCTAGAATATTTTTGTTCAAGTATATAGTTATATAATTCAAGGAACATATAATTGAATTAATACATGCTCGTTTTAAGAAAACCTGGTGTCAACAGAATGAAAAAGCAGTAACGTTGGTTTAGAAGTGTTTTGAATAATGGTATGGGTTCTGTTATATAGAACAAGAAAGGGGAAACAATCTTGATGGAAATGGACCTTTATTCTGTAGTGTTGCTGTTATAGTTATTTTTCTATTCATATTTTCTTAAAAATGTGGGTGTTGAAAAATAATTTCTATTATATGTTAGTTTACATGTCAACTAAAACAAAAGAAATAATTTTTCATGAGAATACTTTCAGTGACTTAGTTTTATCCCCAAACACCTCTTAGGCCAAAGTTATAGTTTGGATGATCTAAATTAGTGTTACTTAAATTTTGGGCCAGAGCCCAGCAGCGTCTGCACTGCCTGGGAACCATTAAGTATGCACATTTATGAGCCCCCTCCTGATCTGCTGAGGTGTAATTTTGGGGAGTATGAGCAAGGGATACATCTTTTAACTGACACAGACAATAGTGAACAACAGTAACAATGACCTGAATTAGTTGCCAATATTTAAACACTGAAAAACTTCACATTATAATAATCTAGAATTGTCATCTCATGGAAAAAAAAAGAAAAGTCAATTTTCTGTGGTACATCTAGACAATAAGGTGTTATGCAATGATAACAAGAATGAGCTCTCAAGCCACAAAAAGACACAGAGGAATGTCAAATGCCTATTGTTTAGAGGAAAAAAAAGACAGTCCAAAAGGCTGCATATTATATAATTCCAACTATATGACATTCTGGCAAAGGCAGAACTATAAAAACAGTAAAAAAAAAAATGAGTGGATGCCAGGGGTTAGGAGCTGGGAAAAGAGAGAGGAAAAGATGAGCACAAAGGATGTTTAGGTTAGTGAAACTACTCTGTATAATGCTATAATGATGGATACCGATCATTTTATATTTATGTTGATCCACAGGATGTACAACATCAAGACTTAACCCTAAAGTAAACTATGGACTTTAGTTAATAATTATGTATTGTCTCTGTAGTTGTAACAAATGTTCCGCACTAATGTAAGATATTAATAATTAGGGAAACTGTGTGGTGAGGGGGTGGCGTGTAGCAAGGAAGAGGGTATAAGGCAACCCTATGTCTTATGCTAATTTTTTCTGTAAATCTAAAACTGCTACAGAAAAGTCAAGTCTATTTAATTTATATGGGGACACCAGACCAAAAATGTTTTGCCAACAGTGTGCTAGATTTTTAGTATAATAATTTTCTACCATGAGTAGTAGCCACTCATTTGAAGAACCAAGACACATCAGTTTGCCTTAATATCCAACTTGCCATTTTAGGAATTTGATGTATATGCTCCAAAACCCACAAATAATTATTCAAATAATCCAGAAATAAGTTTTTAAGAGCCTATATGTCATTAAATTCAATCCATAAATGAAATTCTTTGCTCTTGTATATGCTCAGTGAAAGGGCTAATGCTACCGTGTCTTTTCCATTCCTGTGCCTAGCTGTGGGCGTTGCTCAGATGATCCAAGTACAGTGCTGAGTGCTTTGCATATTCTAGCTCATTCACTCCTCGGTTCACATCTATGAGATAGGTGCTGAGGGATGGAAGCAACTTCCTTGAGTTTATATAAGCGCTAAACTATGGAGGAGCTAGCACTTATCTACTGGCAGCGCTGGAACTCAGAATCACCAGCCCATACCAAAATGTCTCTGACTACTTTGCATTTGACAGATTTGACAGGAGTTTTTCAAAGGAGAAATGAATATAGAGTGAAGAAGCAATGTCTAAAACATGGGAACTGCAAAGTGAGAAAATAACTCAAAATGTTGCATACCGTTTCTCTCCCTCTCCCTGCATATCCAGATAGTCACAATGTCCTTAATTCTATCAATTACATATTCCTCAAGTCTCTCTCCATTCTTACAGTCACACTGTCCTCATCATTTGCTGCTGGAGGGTTTGCAGTAGCTTCTTAATTTATCTCCCTGTCACCAGCTTTGCGGTCAACTTCCTTCCACATTCAGCCAGCTCCAGTTTCTTTCACAAGTCTGCTAGAATTATCTTCCAAATGCAAATATGGTCATATGGCTCCCTTGCTAGCATCTTTTACTGACATTCTAGGCTAAATGCCTTGGCATCATTTAAAACTCCTTCAGACAGCCTTTCTAAGTTCATCTGCAGCCACTGCCCCAAAGATGCCTGAGGATCCAGACATAACAGAATCAACTTGGAGTTTTTAGAGTGCTCAGTTTTCTCTTACTGACAGACCCTTTTACCGTGTCATTCCCTTGTTTGCCAAGTCCCTTCCTTGCCAAGTCCACCTGACAACCACCCACTCATCCTTCATAACCCAACAAATCATCTACGTCCTCTGAACATGTTCTAATACCTTCCATCTCCCAATTCTATCCCAGGTATTTTAAGAACTCACAGTTTATACCTTATTGATAGCATATATAACACAGTTTATTGTGAAACCTTTTTACACATCTGTTTGCATCCTTTAGAGTGCAAGTCAGACATTGTCATTTCCTGGCATATAGTAATATTCAGTAAATGCACAGTGAGCGGACAGATCCATGAATAAATGGGTTGATGAATCTGCACGTGTAACAGAAATGTTATTCCTCAGCCAGATTACATCACAATTATGAAAAGGGAAATTGGTGGTAAGTTGCACAGGTGATTTAACTTTTTGTAGATTTTCTCATAGTCATTAAAAAATTTTAAGTACGCATAACGTTTACCAAAGAGAGAGGGTGGGAAAAATTTATGTAAAATATGGAAGATAATTCCCGAAAAAAAAATGATGCTTTTCAGAGTTGTAGAACTGAGTATCAAAGGACTTTGCTAGTATTTATTGTTAAATAAAAGATCTTGGATTTGTTTTTTTATTCTGAAATAGGCCATGAAGACATACTAAATGCTGATTTTCAATGGCTGTTCCTTTCTACTTAAGGAGGCTTCAGCCAGAATTCCATATCCAGGCAAAAGCAGCTTTTCAAGAAAGGACATTAAAGTGTGACTGTTTTTGTTTTGGGACCCTCATTCATGATGAAAATCTTGAAGAGGATTTTCAGCTAATTCTGATATAATTCTATTTGTTAACTTGACTGCATCTCCAATTAGATATTTTGGGAGGCCGATGTTTTTAGACACACAGTTCTCTATAACTGACTTAGAGTGCATTTTATTATGTGCTTGATTTGAAAACAAATTTCACAGTAAAATTTACAGAACTATGCTGCGTAGTTTGTAGTGCAATTCACATACTCAGCATGAATACTGATGTATGAAGGTGTCATCAAGTTGTTTAATCCGACCCAAATGCATGCAATACAGATGGCCTTGAAGGCATCAGTGCATGAAAAATAATTTGTGACATCTGTAGCCTTCTCATAATCACTTCAGAGTATTGTGCTTTTTGCTCAGTGACTATTTTAAGCTGTTTAAAAATACATAATACATACAGACTCATAGCAACATGAAAATTGTTTTCCTGAACATTAAATTAAAAAGCTGGGTGTATATAATTATTGTTCTTTAGTTTTCTATAACTTTAACAGAACTAGAATGTTAAATATATTTTGGAAGTTCATTTTTCTTTCCTTGTTTCTTTGTGATTCTTTTTCTCAGTTTAACAAACTATTTTTAAAAAATCACTGTAATTATTGCTTTTGAATATCTACATTTATAATTTCTTAATGAAAGGACATTTTTAGAATTATATGTATTTGTTGAGGCAAATAGATCTTTTTCTGATTGTAACTATATTAAATGTATTTGGAAATTTTTCAAAAATATATTACCTTATAATAAAGAATAAAGAGATCACCACTGAGAAGAAGCATACCTAAAATTTTTCTGTTCATTCTTCCAAATGCTTTTTCAAACTAATATCCTTATACAGATATCTCTCTCTGTATATATAACTAGATAATCCATCTATGTAGTACTTAGGCAGATTTTATTGATACTTTTTCAATCTGGTCCGTGTTCAATAGCATGACTATCTTTCAATATCAATAACTGTAGATCATTATAAGCATGAAAATATGTTAATAAAACAAATGTACAATGGATCTACTCTTTTGTATTTAGTTCATCTTTTTTTGTTCTATAATGAGTACTTTTTATGTTTTGTAGACCATATTGATAATTAAGCATTTAATAGGATAAATTTTAGAACTAAGATTAGAATATAGAGTAAATTAACAAGATATGTATTCCTGGAAAGAAAAATACTTTATCGTTGAAGATAAAATACTCTGTCTTTATTATAAATAGGCATTTAATATTGATTTATGACATTTCTCCCTTACATTAGCATTTTCCTCTTGGTATTTACTCTAGTAAAATAAGGTGTTAGGTTTTATTAGTTGACTTAAAATGGATATGTGCTTCTCCCAAAAGAATCATTAAAATTTAAAGAAAAAGCAATGCCATTTTACTTTATTGAAACCAGTGAGTTTGATAAACATTCTCAACATGAGATACAGCTTTTTAAAATTTAACTATAAAACACATTTTTTCAGTTCTTTAAATATAGGTACTGGCTTTTTAAAGTACAAATAGAAACAATTTATTTTCTTATTTGATCCAGGATTACTGTAAATTACAGTTGCATGTCTCTTGGAGATTGTTAACAATGATTTTTCTTATCTTATAAAATGAATTACAAATAAATACTTAATATTAACAGTATTTTACCATTTTAGTCATTTCTTCAAATTCTAAGCTAATATTATAAATGTCAAAGTCCACTAATTATTATATTTTTAAGAACATTTTAAGACTTTCTCTTTTATTTTCTTCTTTCTCTTTTATAGAGAGAGGAGGGGAGGCAGAGAAACAAAGTCCTGCATGTCCCCCAACAGGGATCCACCTGGCAAGCCCACTAAGGGGCAATGCTATGCCCATCTGGGGCCGTTGCTCTGTTGCTCAGCAACTGAGTGATTTTTTTTTTTTTAGTGCCTGTGGCAGAGGCCACAGAGTCATCTTCAGTGTCCGAGAACAACTCGCTGGAACCAATGGAGCCATGGCTGTAGAAGGGGAAGAAAGAGAGAAGGGTGTAGGGAGGGGTGGAGAAGCAGATGGGTGCTTCTCCTGTGTGCCCTGGCCAGGAATCAAACCTGGGGCTTCCACACGCCGGACCAACCCTCCACCACCGTGCCAACTGGCCAGGGTGAAACAGAGGCTTATTATAGAGGTAAAATAAATGTCCCAAGCTTACAGAGATAGTCAATTCAGAAACACAGTTTCAAACTCAGGCTGTCTGTATCCCGAAGTTATGCCAATCATTTAACTACTAAACTCATTCCATGACAATGTGTTGTATCTTTCATGCATCTCTAATTGCACAAATTGCAAAACACAGATTACTACTGTTTTTTGTGTGTGAATATGCTGGAAGTATGTCTAAATGTTTGAAAGTTACCAACCTACCCTATATACATGATCAGAATTAATCTGAGACTCAAAAAGCTGCTTTTTTATTTTTTGTGATGTTGATTTTATTCTGGGTTCATTAAGGATTCTTCTCTCCCACTATCAAACTATCAATGTGGATAATACACCAATAATCCTCAACCTTAAATCTTAAAAATTAGCGAAAAACCAAAAATTATATATATATATATGTATATGTATACACACACATATATTTGTATATACATATATTAAGTAAACTTACATTAGAAATAACACAAAAATGTATATTTATATATATATTTATTGATTCAGTTTAAATAACAGTAATATTACTATATGTTAAATAAAATATTTTTATGAAAAGTAACTTTATTTTAAAAATTTAGAAATTTACATGAGTATATTAATCTCTTTAATGTCTGTCTTAGAAACTGTTCAAGTCTTATATCTGCTTGTGCATTCAATCTGTTGGAAATGTTGCTTTGGTTTTGACATATAAAGAATATTAGATATCACAGAGATGTATAGTTTAAAACAGGGGTCTCAAACTTGCGGCCCGCGGGCCGCATGCGGCCCGCCAAACAATTTTGTGCGGCCCGCAGACTAATCCACGAAGTTCAAAATATTTTGGATAAAATTAAGTAAGCCTAGGGGCCTACTTGTATTTTTCATTTCTCTAGCATCCTAGCTAGATATTAGCTTAGTTAACAGCAGTTGTGATGCGAACTACAGTTTCTGGTCGTTTTGTGACACTGAGTAAACTGCATGTATGATTGTGCTTGTTGTACTGATTTTTTTTTGTTTTCAACTGCGTGAGAAAAGTGTTGCGTAACAGTTGCCTTTTGTAGACCTAGTGCAGCCCGCCGAACAGCTGTGATCTTGCTCTGCGGCCCACATGCTGAGTTGAGTTTGAGACCCCTGGTTTAAAATAATGAAATGTATTTTAATAGTCCCTTAAGATAATTATGAATAATTTCTTTAATACTATAGGAAAACTCAGCAATGGTAGTTTCTTAATGGTTACATGCAGGCCCTGGCCAGTGGCTCAGTGAATAGAGTGTCCGTCTGGTATATGGACATCCCGGGTTCAATTACTGATCAGGCATACAGGAGAAACAACCATCTACTTCTCTCCTCCCTTTTCCCTTTTTCTCCCTCCTTACCTCCCACAGCCAGTGGCTTGATTGGTTGAGCATCAGCCCCAGGCACTGAGGATAGCTTAGTTGATCCAAGAGTGTCAGCCTTAGGTGCTAAAAATAACTCAGTTGATTATTGGCCCCAGACCGGAGTTTCCAGGTGGATCCCAGTGAAGGTGCCTGTAGGAGTCTGCTGCACTATTTCCCCTCCTCTCACCTAAACAAACAAACAAAAAAATTACCTGCAATGCAGATTCTGAAGTCATAGCAATGAATTTTATATATGATACTGGTGTGACAGACATAAGAGTTCAGAACTGGGTGGAGACTTGAACAACCAAGTGAGATCACACTTAGAATTAATAACTGAGGATGGGGGAAAGAAGTACAACTAATTTATAGAATATACTGAATACATTAAAATGGAGTTTTGTTTATATTACACTTAAGAATAAAATAAAAAAGGATTTCTATTTCTGTGGCTTTTTTATTGGGGTGCTTTTGACTATAAATAACAAACACTAGTCATAGTAGCTCACCAAAAAGATTCCAATAATGTACATTCTTTTCTATTAGTGTCCCATATTTATTTTACAGAATAATTAAGCCAAGGAGAGAGTAGTGACACAACTGAGAATTAGGGATCTTTCTCTGTTCCCCATTTCTGTTCTCTCTGCATTAGCTTCATTTTATCACACTCTTATACATCTTTCCATGAATAGTAGAAAACAATGCCTTACAATTTTCATCCAATAGTAACTTGACTTCCCTGAACACACGTGCAAAAATCAGAAGGAACGGTCTATTGGCTTCCCTTCGGTCGGATGAACACTCTTGACCACACAGGTTAATGACCAAGAACTAAGAGTCATGGCAGGCAGTCCCCACTTGGGGATTGAGCTGGTGATATTCCCCAAATAAAATGTATTTTCCCTGAAGAAGTTGAGTGGCTACTAGGAGATAAAATGAAGGTGTGTATTGCAGGGATTCATTGTTATAAGATTTTAAAAATTAAGTCCATTAAAAGTTATTTTAAATTACAGCTAAAAAAATATATATCCATGTTAAGAAAAATAAAATCTATTACCAGGCTGATTGCCAGCTGGGAAACAAAACACAAAAAGATGTTATGATTATGAGCCCAGCTGAAGCCTTGCATGTAAGTTAATTAGTATTTATTAATGTTACAGCTGAAAAAGATAAGCTTATTAATCTCTGAACAGCAAAGAACATTTGATAAAGAGCAGACTATTTCTAAATTAGATTGCTGAATGTTTCATTTGTACTTGTAGATAACAAATAGAGTAAAATATGACTTTTCTTATTTGTCTTCACTTACATATTATGTTGGAAACAAAAATTATCATAATAAAGAAAAGGTATATTTTATTTTATTCTTAAAATACATAGCATTGTCTCATGCCCAAAATTTGTTTTATTTTTCTGCACCATTCCTTAGCTTTAAAATATTTCTGAAGTGTCTGGTTTGTCCACTTACTAACTGTAATCTTGAACCAATTATTTACTGTGTGCCTTGATTTCTTAATCTCAGAAACATATTTAATAATCCTACCTCATAAGAAAAAAAGTTTTGAAGGAGGTAATATACCGGAAACATTTTGAATTGAGATAAAATGTTTTTCTTACATAATTGTACTTTCTGACCTTTCTGACAATAGCATATGGAGGGAGTATGGAGACATTCTCAGTGATAAAGAGAACATAAAAAACTAAAAAGTGGGTTAAAAATGAGAACTTAATTAGAAAAAAAATTGAGTTGAAATGCTAATAATAAGAGTGATGTCAACTTCCATCTCAATAAATAATAGATGGCTGGCCACATTGTACTCTGCCACCCTCTCCTACTACGGTGAGAGGTGGGGGAATGTTTCACTGACACATAAAGCTGTTTTACCAGCCTCAGTAAAAATTGCCTCACCTCACAAGAAGAAAAAATAGAGAAAAACTCACATTTCTCTACCTGTAATAATGCTGCTCATGGTTTTCTACAATTGGATTGAGCATATGAAATGCAAGTGCTTATGAAAACCACAAAAATGTGAAAATAAAAGCTTTCTACATCGAAGTGTCCTACCATATAAGACACCTTATTTTGTTCTTTTCTTGCGTTTCTTTCCACTGTCTTGTTCTCGATAAAATGTCATCAAATGCTCCTTCAGGCTTGCTTACAGCAGGTCCCATGATGTTAGAGGACTGTAACTCAATTTTCTGATTTAATAGTGCAGGGCTATTCAGGCATGAAATTACCTCCTTCATGTAGAGCAATCCCCTCTGCTTGGTAAGTCAAGGCTCAAAAGCTTGATGTCTACTGTGATTACAGCTGTTGACCCAACCAATTGTGCTGGAGTCAGAGTTAAGCTTTTCTCTATACTCCATTGCAGAATAAATGTCTCTTCAGACTGTGGAAAATAGGTATATGGCTCTTCTTAGAATCTCAGCACTATGAAATAAACATGCTGTGTTAAAAAGAACCCAATATGGTTATAGCACAGATGGGAAGTGTTGTGTTTTTTAAATTGACTATAAAATGATTTTATAAATATAAACATGTTACTCTTAATAAGAATTCTACCAGGTTTAAAAATTATAGAGAAGGTAAAGCCTTTAGCTTTGTTTCTGACCATCCACTATGCAGGAAATAATCAATTTGTTATATTTCTCATCAGTTTAAACAATCTAAGATTATGCTGTTGTTTTGAATTGCAGCCTCTGAGGTCTGAAAATGGTAATAGTCTACAGAACTGTCCAGTAGTACTCTAATTTATACAAATGTGAGCCATGCATGCAATTTAATTTTTTTTCAGGTTTCACTTTTTAAAAAAGTAAAAAGAAATAGTTGAATCTAATTTTAGTAGTCTATATTTTAACTTTTTTTTTCTTTTTTTTTTTTACAGGGACAGAGAGAGTCAGATAGAGGGATAGATAGGGACAGACAGACAGGAACGGAGAGAGATGAGAAGCATCAATCATCAGTTTTTCGTTGCGACACCGTAGTTGCTCATTGATTGCTTTCTCATATGTGCCATGACCGCGGGCCTTCAGCAGACCGAGTAACCCCTTGCTCGAGCCAGTGACCTTGGGTCCATGCTAGTGAGCTTTTTTGCTCAAGCCAGATGAGCCCACGCTCAAGCTGACTATCCTGGGGTCTCAAACCTGGGTCCTTCCGCATCCCAGTCCGACGCTCTATCCACTGCGCCACTACCTGTTCAGGCTATATTTTAATTTACCCAATATATCAAATATACGATCATTTTAATGCTTAATCAATAAAAATATGTTCGATGAGGTATTTTATATTCTTTTTATACTCTGTTCAAAGTCTGGGATATTACATTTACAGCACATCTCAATTGGGAGTTGCCATATATTTTAATTACTCAGTAGCCACATGCTACTGTCAACCGTTAGTGCTGGTCTACCAACCTAACATCCCAAAACAATCTGAACTCAAGGGTGTGTGGGACCCTTTAATAAGTGACAAACAGTGGAGTTGTGAAATGGTTTAAAGCACTGGACAAGGGCACTTGTGTTAGGCTTTGTCAATATGCTAAGGCTATAAAGGATACATTTTCTTGTACATACTATGGCTGCAACAACAAATATTCATGCACACACACACACATCACTAACTTTCCTGGCTCTCTGATTTATCTTAAACAAATTATGGATTTAACAAATTATAGATTTTTTTTTTAGATTTTAAATGCTTAAAAAAGACTTTCAGAAGAAAAGATAGATGTGGGAAGGCTGTAGTTGGAAGTAAGAAAAGTCATTTTTAGGTGAAATTTAGGGGAGAGTGACACATAGAGTTTGAAGAGCTCCAGGTACAGGAAGAGAACTGCAGAAAGATAACATTGTTATGTGATGCAAATGTAATCACCTTAGGTTATCCATTTTAGTGCCTATGGTAAAAATTGAAATTACATTTCAATTCTTGAATTGATGGTTTTGGAAAGTAACATGATACCTAGATGGGCATGAACGGGGTAGGTTTGGGTTATGTTTATGTTCAAAAGGGTTAAGTAACTAATGATATAGCTTTATTTTTTTAACATTTATTATGCTTGTCACTGGTAATGTAGTGTGTACAACTTCATATTTCACAATATTAAATAAAAATAAATTGTTTTGCTTTTGTTCTTGTGTGTGAGCAAACATAACATACACTTTACATTTATCTCTATAAAATTTGCTTTCTCAATACTCTTATAGTCAGAAATTATTTCCATTTTTATAGAGGTTTCTATTCAGTATTGTCCATTGGTTTATGTTAAATTCGTAAAATTTTAGAAATAGTTTTTAAAGTATTTTAATGACAAGACTTAGAAGATTAGAAGTTTTCTAAGCAAATTTTTAGTTTTATGGTTGTTGTTTTTTTTTTACTTACAGTTTAGGAATAGTTGAAGAAAATGTGCAAATACCTTTGTTGCCAAAAGCTCATTTCACTATTTTAGAAACGCTTAACTTAAAAGTTTGCATTAATAATTCTTATTAACTCACATTCATAACAAAAGTTGAAATTTGATGATTTTTAAAAATTAGCTTTAAGTTCCATTTTTTTACTAAAAGAGCTATTGACAGACATTAAATAAAATAGTTAAAGAGTATACATCACAAATGCATTAAAATATTTTGGTAAAAAATTTGTATTGTGTGTGTACGTGTGTTTCTGAACAAAGAAAATATGTGCATATTTTTGCTTCAGATCAGGGTAAGAAAACAGATATGTCTCACTATTTCTGAACGACAGGAAATAATTTTATTTGAAAATACCTGTAAAAATTTATAATTGTTGTGCACATAAAACTTAGATGGTCCTAATATTTCTAGCTGCTTTATTTTTCACTATTACTGAATAGAACCCATAGACTCTGTCTGGAGGGCATCTCCTGAATTAGGACAGCTATCTTTGGGGAAGAGTAGGTGTTCTTTCTCAGGGCTGACCAGGCTGCATAGGTAATTATTTCCTGAAGAACCATGACCAGGACTAAATACCATTTGAGTGTTACAAGGTTTTCTACTCGTGCCTCTGGGAGCCTGTGTTTCCCCCGCTGCGGGCCGTGATCAGTCACAG